>NC_134487.1:171000732-171173301 GCF_040206685.1 Ascaphus truei | reverse complement strand
GGATTCTGTAACTAACAACAATATTTAACAGTTTTGTTCCCTCTAACACGTGGAGTGAGTCCTCCACTAGGGAGGTTTATACGACATCTTAATGTGGGGAAAGGGATGAGGGCATGGGGGTGGGGGAGGAGAGGTAGAGGAGGGGAGGTGGGGTGGGGGGGGTTAGGATCTTCGCCGCCGTGGCGAGGATTATAATGGGGGCCTGCTCTTCTTGTTATTTGGTTCTGCCGAGGTGTCCCTGTCCACTCCTCGGGGTGGGCAGGACTGCATGTATGGGGGGGGGGCTTGTGTGGCAATAGTCCCCTCTGTTGGGTTTCATATCCCGGGAAGTGAACAATACAACATTCCTGTTGGGTCATTTTTTAGGGCTCTTGTAAGACGACCGTATCATCTACAACAACTCATACAAACATTTCAAACATAATAACAGTCATTTGCTTTAAGTATTGTGTAGGCCCCTCGGCGACGCTCCTCTCGTTTCCATTAGTCATTCCCTGGTACGGGAGCTTTAGGGGAGGGGGGGGTGGGAAGGAGGGGGGAGGTGGGAAGGAGAGGGGGGGGTGGGAAGGAGGAGGGGGGAAAGGGGGGGGACACCTTCGCTGTTGCGTTGGGGGTTATAATGAGAGTTTGCTCATATCGCCATTTGAATTACTTAGGTGTTCCCTTCCCCTCCTCAGAGCGGGCGGGACTGCGTTTACAGGGGCTTATGTGGCTGTGTTCCCGCCTATTAGGTTTTGTATCGCGAGTGACAGCCCGTGTAGCAGTCTTAATATTCTTTTTAGGGTTCTTGTGGGAAAAACACATCATTTGCAATAGCTCGTAAAGTCGTTTCAAGCAAGATACAGCAGTATACATCAATATTGTACATTATGTGGACCCCTCGGTGGGAATAGTAAAAAATAGAACGGGGGGGGGGGTATACGGGAGGTGGGGGGGAGGGGGGGACAGGGGTGCTCAGGGGGGTGTCACCATTGGCCACATTGATTATATTTGCTGTGACAACTATGAAGTCTGGTAACCCCCTCGGGTCCATTCCAAGCATTGGTGCAAAGGTTGTTTGTGGGTATGGCCCGGGTGACCCGGTATATTGATTCTGCAGTCTTATGGAGTGCTTTATCTTTCTGCGGGTCCGAGGCCTCTCGCTGAGTGTCTTCCGCCTTTAATGCTTGGAGTCTAGCCTAACAGGATACTGTATTCACGGTTAAGGTGGGATGTCTGTCCGAGGTCTCAACACTTTGGCCACATACCTCGGTAGGCGCTTATATACCGGCCGGTCCATGCTCCCGGCCATTGCGCCTAAGCCGCTCAGGAGGTTCCTCATCAGCGGATGGAGGGGGGAAGAGAAAAAGAAGGAAAAGAGGGGGCAAACGACGGCTCTTTCACGGCAGCTCCTTTCCCTCGTACGTCGAGGGAGTTACCCCCTCTTCCTCTCGTCTCTCCTTATGGGTAGATCTTGGACAGCTGCTCCTGGGCCCCGGGGGAATCCCGGGTGAGTCGGTGGCCATCTTTATTCCGTGTCCCCGTGGACATGGGTCTGGAGGCGGTGGAGGTCGGGCCTCTTGTAGACGGCTGTAGGGCTTGCTTCTGGGGTTCCCCTTTTGTGGGTCCTCTGTGGTCTTGGTTCGCATCCGCTGCAGCTAGGTTTTCCTGGTCCCATGGGGCGTCCTCCGTCAACATGACTGGGTAGGGCTGTGGAACAACTTTAAACTGGGATCGAGGCAATACAGGTGAGTGTTTGTGTCTTTATCTTCTTGCTTGTTGTTGTTTTTGTCCGGCCAACCTTTGTGATGCCCTAACCGGCGGTTCCTCAGTGTGTCGACTGTGGGTCCCGGAGGTGTCTGAGTCCCACGTTGGAGGGGGGTTAAGGCCTACTGCTTTGGCCAGGCGGGTCATCTCTGCGGGGTTCCTTATGGTGTGGAATTTTCCGTTCCGATTCACTATTAACTTGAATGGAAATCCCCACTTATATTTTATTCCATGTTCCCTCATCATTTTGGTCAGCGGTTGCAATTCCCGTCATTTGTCAACCGTGAGATTTGCTAGATCCTTGTAGACCTGGAGATGGTCGTCTCGAAACGTGATAGGCTCCTTCATCCTGCAGGCCCTCATTATGTTGTCTTTGACCGTGTATCGATGGAGGCGAGCTATGACGTCCCTTGTTCTATTTGGGTCGTCCGAGCGCGGTCCGAGGGCGCGATGGGCCCTGTCCATCTCCAGGTCTTTCGCGTCCAGATCTTCACACAGCGAGGCGAAAAGGTTTGTGAGGTATGCTTGCAGCTGGTCGGGGAGAACAGATTCAGGGATTCCTCTTAGCCTGATATTCTGTCGTCTATCACGATTTTCGTGATCCTCTGGAGTGTCCTTCAGGCTGCTGATCTCCAGCCCCAGCCTGAATATCTCATCCTCCGCCGCTGTTTGAGCCTGGTGTGTCTCCTCCATTTTGGTCTCGTGAGCGGTCGTGCGCTCGGTCAGGCCATTGATATCCTGTCGGAGCTCCGCTACTGCCGCCCGTAAGTCACTCTGGATGGAGACATGTAGGTTGTCCAGCATGGCTTTCATCAGGTCCTGCATATATTCCCTGGTAAGGGTTGTCTCTGGGTTCTGGGTGTCGTCTCCCCGCTCTCGTTCCAGGGCCTGCTGCCTTGCGCCTCGTGCGCTCGTGGAGCCGGCGCCATCTTGGATTTTGCTGGCCGCTTCGGTGCCTTTTTGTGAGGGGGAGAAGAATTTCGTTACCCCTTGTGCAGGTTGTGATTTTTGTTTAGTTGCCATGTCTGCCTGTTCGGGCAACCGAAATCAGCACTTTGGGGTCTGGGGGTTGGGGGGAAGGCGCTTTTAAGCAAGTTTATTTACTAGGGTCTGCGGAGCTCCTGTCTCACACAACCATTCCTGTTGGCGTCCTGGACACGCCCCCCATAAATTAGTATTTTTAAAGCACTTCAGTTGAATAAAGTAGTGGTACTTGGAGTCTATTGCATAAATAAAGCAGTATTTAGGTGTGTAAATAAAAAAGTAATGGTACTCTGGGTGTTTAAATGCTAAAGTGGTGGCACACCACCCCCCTTGTACCATCACACTGTTACATGGATACCAATGCATGTCCACTATAAGTGTATGTGCATAAATATAATGATATGAATGAAATGAATGGGCGAGTGTCTGAAAAGCAGCATGCCTCAAAACAACTTCCAGCACTGATCTGCTGATAGTGACGGGTGTCTGCAATGTGTGGGAACGCACTGCTAAGCATCAGGTTTTTTTTTATGTTGTAGGTCAGGGGCGGGCAACTCCACCCCTCTAGGGCCACTAACAGGTCAAGTTTTAAGGATATCCCTGCTTCTGCACAGGTGGCTCAGTCAAAGATTGTCCCTGTGCTGAAGCAGGGATATCCTGTATACCTGGCCTGTTGGTGGCTCTTGAGGACAAGTTAACGTTTCAGTGCTGATGAGACTCCTTCGTCAGGATTGAAATATAGTGTACAGCAGTGGAATATACATACAATAGTGATATCACAAACCAAGTGCTATTTAAATCGGAAATAAATAGTCCAGCATCGTCCGTAACGTAACTCCTGGATCCTTTACCAAATGACCATTATATGATGTGCAATAGTTTCTGTGAAATGGTGTCTTGTGAGATACAAAGCATAGAGCTGAACCCAAGATACTAACATCCTAGAAATGTCAGGGTTGTATAGAAAAAACAAGTTATGACATACAGTATATCATATATAGTAAATAATAGATTCACAATTTGCATTAATGAATGTTGTATCAATTTAAGGGGCAGGATTTAAGCAAAAGAGACACAGTTGCAGTAATCAAGCAATAAGACTACTTCCCCCATAGTCCGAGGTAGCTGGGGGAAGGGCTTTAGTAATGGTATCAATAGTTTGTTACAGTCGCAATTAGAAGGTAACAAGAATACCCTTTCTGGTCAATTAAAGCCCAGGGAAAACTCCAGGGAAGCAAGCAGCTAAAATAGTACCCCTTAAACAGGAAATCCAAGCCCTTTTTGTTTCTTTCATTTAAAAAAAAAATACAGTATTGAAGCAGGGGGTATTTAGAGCTGAACCCTATTCATTTCAGCTCCTGGGACACTCTGCTTCCAGAGGTACCTCCAGTGTGGGTACCGGTAGCCACTCCGGGGTTCACATTATGGCTGCTTTTCAAAGCTTCTGGGCTCTGTGAGCCAATAGGAAGCTGTGACATCACCCGGTGCGGCTTCCTATTGGTCCATTAGATGCGGGAGCTTTAAACTGCAGAAAATTGCGGGAGATACCGGCACCCCCTGCAGAGGTAAGTATCTCCAGAAGCAGGGGGTCCCTGGTGCTGAAATGAATGGGGTTCACCTCCGGAGACCCCCTGCTTCAACGCTGTTTCTAATTTGTTGTTTTTTTTAAACGGCATGGATTGCACCTTTAACACAGACATAGGCAAGACAGCAGGTGGAAGCTTTAGCACAAGTCTTACCCTACAAAGTCAGTACACTCATTGGGTGGGAACCTGGGGAGGTGAAGATCACAGACCTGCCAGCTTTGTAAAGTTGGTTGCCGTGTGTGCTCCATGCCATGATACGCAATTCATGTTATCACACTTTGCCCATCGCCGGCATAATAATGGGGATCCTCCTGCTCTGTGATCTCTCTGGGGTAGTACAGGATCTCCCCCATCTCCACGAGCACCGGCAGATTACCTTTATTGCTGCGATTACTGTTTGCCTGTAACCCTCTCTGCGTTCTCTGGATCCTGTCATCACGCCACACCCTCTTTTTCACGATCTCCCAGAGTTTTGTCAAAGAATAAAGGTTTTTTTTGTTTGTTGTTCTAATAAAAGACCCCAGCACTCTTTTTTTCTACAATCCTTCTCCACTCAAGAACTTAGTAGTGTGGTGGCACGTGTCCCTGACCAAGTCAGCATCTAGAGTGATGGCTTACTGACTGGGTAGGCTACATACTTATAGGCAGTGTTCGACAAACCTATTCCCCCGCACGCCCCGGGCGAGTTGATTTGACCTCGTGGCGACCTCCTTATGGCTGCCCAAGCAGCAAACGTGTTTTTTTTTTTAATTTTCCCTGCTCGCGCTGAAAAAAAAAAAAATTTAAACCCAGCAGCCTGATTGGCTGACAGGACTTGGTGGGCTGCCAAGATTTTTTTTTTCCATCCAGGCTAAGGCCACGCAGGTCCGTCCTCTTCCTGCTGCTTGAAGAGGTTAGTACTCCATTGCATCCCCCCCTCCCGGTCCCCACTTCCCCTCCCTGTCCCGTGTCTGCTCGCGGGGTGGGTGATGGTAGAGGGGGTGTTCCCCCTTCCCCCCCCCAGTCCTCGCTCCTCCCACCAGTCCTTGCTTCCCCTCCAGGTTCCCATGTCTACCCGCGAGGTGGGAGATGGTAGCGGGGGTGTTCCCCCCCCCAGGCCCCGCTTCCCCCCTGGTCCCCATGGCTGCCCGTGCGGGGCGGGAGATGGGCGCGGGGGGGGGGAGCATGGGGCTGGTCACGACCTTTCCTCTCTACCCCCCCTCCCCCTCGAGTCCCAGGGGTTCCACTGGCCGGCCGCACTCACTGTTGCCCCTGGCTTTTCCCTCTCCGCTCTCCTCCTCCTCCCTCCTAGGAGCGTACGTGCAGTCCTCGCTGCCTCCTGCCTGTGAGCTGAGAGTGGGGGGGGAGCTGCTGCTTCTTCTGCTCAACATTGTGTGTGTGTGACAGACGTGTGTGTGTGTGTGTGTGTGTGTGTGTGTGTGTGTGTGTGTGTGTGTGTGTGTGTGTGTGTGTGTGTGTGTCAGACAGTTGTGTGTGTAGGACACCAGAGGTGCCCCCCAATCAGTCACCCCCTCCCCACCGAGTAACACAGTCAGTCACCTCCTCCCCACCCAGTCACCCCCCCCCAGTCAGCCAGTCACCCCCCCAGTCAGTCAGTCACCCCCCCAGTCAGTCAGTCACCCCCCAGCCAGTCAGTCACCCCCCCTCAGCCAGTCAGTCACCCCCCCCAGCCAGTCAATCACCCCCCTCAGCCAGTCAGTCACCCACCCCCAGCCAGTCAGTCACCCCCCCCCCAAGTCAGTCAGTCACCCCCCCAGCCAGTCAGTCACCCCCCAGCCAGTCAGTCAGTCACCCTCCCCAGCCAGTCACCCCCAGCCAGTCAGTCACCCCCCCCCAGCCAGTCAGTCACCCCCCCCAGCCAGTCAGTCACCCCCCCCCCCCCCAGCCAGTCAGTCACCTCCTCCAGCCAGTCAGTCACATCCCCCAGCCAGTCAGTCACATCCCCCAGCCAATCAGTCACCCCCCCCCCCAGTCAGTCAGTCACCCCCCCCCCCAGTCAGTCACCCCCCCCAGCCAGTCAGTCACCCCCGCCAGCCAGTCACCCCCCCCCCCCCAGCCAGTCAGTCACCCCCCCAGTCAGTCAGTCACCCCCCCAGTCAGTCAGTCACCCCCCCCCCCCCAGTCTCTCTGTCTCCCCGTCTCTCTCTCTGTCTCCACTCCTCTCTCTGTCTCTCTGTCTCCCCTCCCTCCTCTCTCTGTCTACCCTCCCTCCTCTCTCGTCTCCCATCCCTCCACTCTCTGTCTCTCTGTCTCCTCTCCCTCCTCTCTCTGTCTCTCTGTCTCCCCTGCCTCCTCTCTCTGTCTCTCTGTCTCCCCTCCCTCCTCTCTTTGTCTCTCTATCTCCCCTCTTTCCTCTCTGTCTCTCTGTCTCCCCTCCCTCCTCTCTCTGTCTCCCTGTCTCCCCTCCCTCCTCTCTCTGTCTCTGTCTCCCCTCCCTCCTCTCTCTGTCTACCCTCCCTCCTCTCTCTGTCTCCCATCCCTCCTCTCTCTGTCTCCTCTCCCTCCTCTCTCTGTCTCTCTGTCTCCCCTGCCTCCTCTCTCTGTCTCTCTGTCTCCCCTCCCTCCTCTCTCTGTCTCCCTGTCTCCCCTCTCTCTGTCTCTCTGTCTCCCCTTCCTCCTCTCTATGTCTCTCTGTCTCCCCTCCCTCCTCTCTATGTCTCCCTGTCTCCCCTCCCTCCTCTCTGTATCTGGATCTCTTATTTACCCTGTATATCTTAACTGCCCTATACTTACACCGAAATAACCTATACTGCTTTCTTCCAGATCTGACTCTCAAGCTTCAGACGGGAGGCATAGGAATCCCCCCTAACCCAGAAGACAGGTAGGGAACACATCCCCTCCAACATATAACATTGCGGGAATGAGGTACCTGGACATTGAAGGACTGCGGATCAGGTAAAATCCCAGGTGGGATTGCTGCTTTAGATATTGTGAAGCGAGGGCATCCAGACACTGGATAAAGGGTGCAGGAAACTAGTCATTCACATCTGGCTTTTTTTTGTAAATCCGACATTTATTCACACACACACACACACACACACGCACACACACACGCACACACACACGCGCACACACACGCACACACACACGCGCACACACACACACATGTAACCAGGACTAATTGTAGTATAATGTAATACAATAAATAAACTTATGTCAAAAACGAATGTTGTTCTTACTAGGAAATTATTCCATTTATTTTTTTTAAAGCTGGGCGGGACTAGGGCGGAGTTAGGTGCGTGACTATGGTGGGGTTAGGGGCGGGACTAGGTGGCGAGTAGATTTTTTTGTTCGGCGAGTAGATTTTTTTTGTGATTTGTCAACCACTGCTTTTAGGTGTCAAATTTTGGTAAAAAAGGATGTAATTCCCCCAGGTGCCATTAGTACACTTTGGCCCTATGAGGGACTGACCCCTTAAAAATATCACTGCCATTAGTACACTCATTTAAAAAAAGTACTATATATATATATATATATATATATCATTTAAAAAAAGCATACAGTATATAGGCCCAACCAATAGACCCATTTAATAACTTGTATACAAAAATTACATGCAATAACCAAGGAATGCAAAAACATATATACCTATAATAATAATTTGTAGATAAAATTGGAATATATATATATATATATATATATATATATATATATATATATATATATATATATATATGAAAAAATCATCACAGATGGCACACTGTAAACATAGATAAGATGCTGATGCTTGCCCCATATACACATGTAAAAATAGAATTTACCAGATTGGAGTCCGGAAAAAACGAGACAGCACACAGTCTTAGTAGTTCCAATGCAGATGTAATCAAAGTAACATGGCACCACCTCCAACGTTTCGGTACACTCAACGTGACCTTCCTCAGGGACGTGCAATAAGTGAATGCTAATCCACCACCCTATATACCCAAACAAATCAAAATTAAATCAAACTCACCCGTGTAGGAGCAACATTGCCCGCGAAAACCGCGCTGCTGTGACACGCATACATCCGCTGGAACGCATCGCCATCTTGGATTTACACGAACCTCCCTTTCAACTACGGTGGCCTCAATGGTCTGACCAGGCACACTCGCACATGCGCGGACTCGTCCCATCTCTCTGGATCGTGACCCGCAGTAAGCTGCTGAAACGCATCACCATATTGCTTCTCTGCATAATACATAGTTAGCCCAACTACGGTGGCCCGAGTGGTGCATATTCTATCTATAATGGCGGTTCGCGCATGCGCGAATGTGCCCAAGCAGCTCAATGCGCAGAATATATATATATAGCGCAGGCATTGTATTACTCAAGAGCTAACCCAATTATGTGCATAACAGCACCCATATGAGGACATGCCCTTACAGATCTGTTTGAAGATCTATGGTTACAAATGCCAGAACTTCATAAAGCAAGGCACCTGGCCGATGGAGCCATGTGGGGGGGCCTATAAAATGTGATCGTATTAAAGCAAATTTACATGTGTTTGAATAAATGCTTGATCTTATTTACAGAGGGACCCGCTCCAGTATAAGGACGCAAAACGCACACAGCAACCATACAAAAACCAATATGTTAAACAACAAACATGTGATATGATGTGTGCATCACTGTAAGATATATTGTTATCCATGTCCCACTATAATAAATACTATAGCTACAATGACTAAAAATAGTCTAAAATCGAAAACAAGATACCATGTTTGCTCACATTTAATCTCTTATAAAATAGAGTGACCAATGGGCTTTTATTATATATGCCCAATGAGACAGCATGTAATCTATATATATGTCTATCCAGAAACACCATTCATACTGTGATCCTTTACCTGTGTCCTAAAGCCAGCATTATAGCCGGCCATATTTACACGACATATCACGTATTTGGAAGTCACATATATACCATGTAGTATCTATGATCTCGAAGCAGGACATAAAACCAATTTGATGCACACACCAACACCCTAACGTGAACAAGTGAAAATAACAATACATGGGCACATATGGAAATAACACATGAGGTCATAATGCAGAAATATTATGAAATAAACGTTGACACAAAAAGACACATAATTCCAGAACAAGAAATAATTCCACAGCAAAACGAAGTGTCATAGTCCAGACTTCATTCATAGGAAACATCCCAATGAAAAATCTTCGTTTAGGCCAAAAGGGGCCACAGTTTTTAATTCAAAGATGTGCCTCGCTTCGCTTTGTAATAGCAATCTGTTTCTATCACCCCCTCGTGTGAGCACTTTGACCTGTGAGATAGGCATACATCTAAATGTTGCCAATGAATGTTTAAAGTCCCTAAAATGTTTGGCAACAGGGAGACATTTAAACTCCAAATCCTTGGCGTCTGCAGATAATGCTTTGCGAATTGTTGAACGATGTATGGCTATACGTTCTTTAAGCATGCGCACTGTCTTCCCAATGTATAGTAACCCACATGGACATTTAATCAAATATATAACAAATTTTGATTCACAATTCAGATGTTGATGAATCTTGATTTTGGTCCCATTGTGTGGATGACAGTAGAAAGATCCCACCTGCATATATTGGCAATTCGTGCAACCCTTGCACCTGTAGGCCCCAGGTTTTTGGGTTAACCAAGTTTTGTCCTTGCTATATTTGTCAGCAGGATCTGCTTGCGTGATCATGTCCCCAATTGACGGACCACGGCGAAAACAAAACAAGGGGGGTTCACGGAAGAATTTTCCTATTTTGTCATCATTGGCTAGTATATGCCAATTATCTCTAATGCCACGTTGTATGCATGGGGACGCAGTGCTAAATGTGCTTATAACATTAAATCTTGAGCCTTTTGATTGGTCGCCCAGTTCGTTGTTAGTACGATCTGAGTTCTCCCCTCTAATCACACGATCTAGTGCATCTTTGACGTCGACCGGATTATAGCCTCGCTCTAGGAACCTGCTGGCCATGTTGATAAGCGCAGGTTCCAACTCATTGTGATCACTGGTGATTCGTTTCACCCGTAAAAGTTGTGAATACGGAAGCCCCTTTTTCAACGGGGCCGGGTGGTGGCTTGTGGCATAAAGCAATGTATTTTTGTCAGTTTCTTTCTGATACAGCCTTGTGGCCAATTTGTCGCCAGCTTTGTATACCATCGTGTCCAAGAATGGAATTTCAAGATCACTGTAACACAGCGTAAAACGTATCTTTGATGGAATATCGTTAAGACGGTTAACAAAGTCCTGTAATTCCACAGAAGAGCCACTCCAAATAATAAAAATATCATCAATGTAGCGTAAAAACTTTCTGATGTAGTGTGCATTGGGCGCATCGCATAAGATGTGGGTTTGCTCATACATGTCCATGTAAAGATTCGCATATGATGGAGCCATGTTTGAGCCCATGGCTGTCCCACTGAGCTGGAGATAGTATGCATTTTCAAACCTAAAGAAATTTTTATTTAGGATGACTTCTATCAGGAGCAGTAAAAATTCAGATGGTGGTCCAATCTGCAAAGTATTCGTTGTCAACTTTCTCCTGATAGCCTCCAACCCCTCTTCATGCGGAATATTCGTATAGAGGCTTGCTACGTCAAGGGTAGTCAATATGCACCCAGCTGGATTAAATGCTAGATCGTTAATATGCTCCATGAAGTTGGTAGTGTCTTTGACAAACGTGGCCATACCCGCCACCAGCGGTTGTAGATAAAAATCAACATATTGTGAAATCGGATGACATAGTGATGTCCGAGCCGAGATAATCGGTCGACCTGGTGGGTGTGTTGTAGATTTGTGAATCTTGGGGATCGTGTACATGACAGGTATTTTTGGATGCTGTTGCATAAGGAAACTACCAGTCTCCTCCGAGATCCATCCATTGGATATACCCATTTGGATTATGGCATCAATTTCCCCTTTATATGCCACAGTAGGATCCTTACCCAATTGTTTGTACGTCTCAGTGTCTCCCAGTTGGCGCAACACCTCTTCTCTGTAATAGAGGTAGTCCAAAATGACGATACCGCCGCCTTTATCGGCGGCCCGGATGATGATGTTCTTGTTATTTCTCAAAGATTTTACCGCCAATCTTTCTTCATTCGTCATATTGAAGAAGCTGGTCTTTTGTGTCTTAATCTTGCTTCTTGTGGCTTTGCCTAAAAGGTTCATAAATGTTGCAATACTGGGATTAGACACCTGTGGATCAAACGTACTGCGTGGCCTGAAGTGGGATCTCGCATACTCAGGTGCTAGGTTAGCTTCTGATTTTGAAAAGAAGTCCTTGAGTTTGAGGTGTCTATTCAATTTAAAGAGGTCCACTTCCCACTTAAACGGGTCTTGCTTATATGTTGGCACAAAGCCAAGACCTTTATGTAAAACATTTAACTCCGCCGACGATAGGGTGTATTTGGAAAGATTGAAAATTACCGTTTCCTGGGCTGCTGTTTTGGACCTCTCCCCCTGTTTGGGTATCGCTCCGGATATCGTCGTCTTTCGGCCCCCTCGCCTGGTTTTCCTCCGGCATCTCCGGCTCCTATAGGCGGTTTGGCTCTCCCATCCGGGCCTTGTCCTAAAAAAGAAGAAGGTTCTGCAGACATGGTATCACTGAATGTGTCCGCTGCGTCAGAGAAGTCCGTATCGCTGGTGTTGTACCCAGGCTTTCTATATCCCCCACGTCTTCGGCGGGACTGGCCCCTCTGTTGACCTTGCGCACCTGTGGGTAGATCACTTAGCCCCAGCAACCATCTGTATACCTTACGATCTTTATAATCTGATTCAACAATCTTGAGTTTCTCTCTCTTATATTTAATAAGATTGTTTCTGTATGTGTCTATGGAGGACTGTATTTTGTCCATCCAATTCGTGGAGGTGTCCGTCTCTAAAGTTGTTCCATGTTTGGTGTAAATGGTATCTATCTCTTTTTTAATCTTGATGATTTCCTTGCTTGATTGATCAATTACAAGAATGACCAAATCAAATGCACATTTGTTTAGAATTGCAATCCATCTTTTACAGAACTCTGGATCAGTTCTCCCTATAGTGGGCTGGTTTTTTATTCTGAACCCACGGGGTAGCAGTTTTTCTTTGTGATAATGCGACAGCGTCACACCGTGCAGATAATAATCAACTTCCCTCTTTTTTAATTTAATCAGGTCATTGTACACGTCACTCGCTCTTTCTGGTCCCAAAACAGATTCAAAGGAAAACCATAGAATTCTATTACAGAGAAGAGGTGTTGCGCCAACTGGGAGACACTGAGACGTACAAACAATTGGGTAAGGATCCTACTGCGGCATATAAAGGGGAAATTGATGCCATAATCCAAATGGGTATATCCAATGGATGGATCTCGGAGGAGACTGGTAGTTTCCTTATGCAACAGCATCCAAAAATACCTGTCATGTACACGATCCCCAAGATTCACAAATCTACAACACACCCACCAGGTCGACCGATTATCTCGGCTCGGACATCACTATGTCATCCGATTTCACAATATGTTGATTTTTATCTACAACCGCTTGTGGCGGGTATGGCCACATTTGTCAAAGACACTACCAACTTCATGGAGCATATTAACGATCTAGCATTTAATCCAGCTGTGTGCATATTGGCTACCCTTGACGTAGCAAGCCTCTATACGAATATTCCGCATGAAGAGGGGTTGGAGGCTATCAGGAGAAAGTTGACAACGAATACTTTGCAGATTGGACCACCATCTGAATTTTTACTGCTCCTGATAGAAGTCATCCTAAATAAAAATTTCTTTAGGTTTGAAAATGCATACTATCTCCAGCTCAGTGGGACAGCCATGGGCTCAAACATGGCTCCATCATATGCGAATCTTTACATGGACATGTATGAGCAAACCCACATCTTATGCGATGCGCCCAATGCACACTACATCAGAAAGTTTTTACGCTACATTGATGATATTTTTATTATTTGGAGTGGCTCTTCTGTGGAATTACAGGACTTTGTTAACCGTCTTAACGATATTCCATCAAAGATACGTTTTACGCTGTGTTACAGTGATCTTGAAATTCCATTCTTGGACACGATGGTATACAAAGCTGGCGACAAATTGGCCACAAGGCTGTATCAGAAAGAAACTGACAAAAATACATTGCTTTATGCCACAAGCCACCACCCGGCCCCGTTGAAAAAGGGGCTTCCGTATTCACAACTTTTACGGGTGAAACGAATCACCAGTGATCACAATGAGTTGGAACCTGCGCTTATCAACATGGCCAGCAGGTTCCTAGAGCGAGGCTATAATCCGGTCGACGTCAAAGATGCACTAGATCGTGTGATTAGAGGGGAGAACTCAGATCGTACTAACAACGAACTGGGCGACCAATCAAAAGGCTCAAGATTTAATGTTATAAGCACATTTAGCACTGCGTCCCCATGCATACAACGTGGCATTAGAGATAATTGGCATATACTAGCCAATGATGACAAAATAGGAAAATTCTTCCGTGAACCCCCCTTGTTTTGTTTTCGCCGTGGTCCGTCAATTGGGGACATGATCACGCAAGCAGATCCTGCTGACAAATATAGCAAGGACAAAACTTGGTTAACCCAAAAACCTGGGGCCTACAGGTGCAAGGGTTGCACGAATTGCCAATATATGCAGGTGGGATCTTTCTACTGTCATCCACACAATGGGACCAAAATCAAGATTCATCAACATCTGAATTGTGAATCAAAATTTGTTATATATTTGATTAAACGTCCATGTGGGTTACTATACATTGGGAAGACAGTGCGCATGCTTAAAGAACGTATAGCCATACATCGTTCAACAATTCGCAAAGCATTATCTGCAGACGCCAAGGATTTGGAGTTTAAATGTCTCCCTGTTGCCAAACATTTTAGGGACTTTAAACATTCATTGGCAACATTTAGATGTATGCCTATCTCACAGGTCAAAGTGCTCACACGAGGGGGTGATAGAAACAGATTGCTATTACAAAGCGAAGCGAGGCACATCTTTGAATTAAAAACTGTGGCCCCTTTTGGCCTAAACGAAGATTTTTCATTGGGATGTTTCCTATGAATGAAGTCTGGACTATGACACTTCGTTTTGCTGTGGAATTATTTCTTGTTCTGGAATTATGTGTCTTTTTGTGTCAACGTTTATTTCATAATATTTCTGCATTATGACCTCATGTGTTATTTCCATATGTGCCCATGTATTGTTATTTTCACTTGTTCACGTTAGGGTGTTGGTGTGTGCATCAAATTGGTTTTATGTCCTGCTTCGAGATCATAGATACTACATGGTATATATGTAACTTCCAAATACGTGATATGTCGTGTAAATATGGCCGGCTATAATGCTGGCTTTAGGACACAGGTAAAGGATCACAGTATGAATGGTGTTTCTGGATAGACATATATATAGATTACATGCTGTCTCATTGGGCATATATAATAAAAGCCCATTGGTCACTCTATTTTATAAGAGATTAAATGTGAGCAAACATGGTATCTTGTTTTCGATTTTAGACTATTTTTAGTCATTGTAGCTATAGTATTTATTATAGTGGGACATGGATAACAATATATCTTACAGTGATGCACACATCATATCACATGTTTGTTGTTTAACATATTGGTTTTTGTATGGTTGCTGTGTGCGTTTTGCATCCTTATACTGGAGCGGGTCCCTCTGTAAATAAGATCAAGCATTTATTCAAACACATGTAAATTTGCTTTAATACGATCACATTTTATAGGCCCCCCCACATGGCTCCATCGGCCAGGTGCCTTGCTTTATGAAGTTCTGGCATTTGTAACCATAGATCTTCAAACAGATCTGTAAGGGCATGTCCTCATATGGGTGCTGTTATGCACATAATTGGGTTAGCTCTTGAGTAATACAATGCCTGCGCTATATATATATATTCTGCGCATTGAGCTGCTTGGGCACATTCGCGCATGCGCGAACCGCCATTATAGATAGAATATGCACCACTCGGGCCACCGTAGTTGGGCTAACTATGTATTATGCAGAGAAGCAATATGGTGATGCGTTTCAGCAGCTTACTGCGAGTCACGATCCAGAGAGATGGGACGAGTCCGCGCATGTGCGAGTGTGCCTGGTCAGACCATTGAGGCCACCGTAGTTGAAAGGGAGGTTCGTGTAAATCCAAGATGGCGATGCGTTCCAGCGGATGTATGCGTGTCACAGCAGCGCGGTTTTCGCGGGCAATGTTGCTCCTACACGGGTGAGTTTGATTTAATTTTGATTTGTTTGGGTATATAGGGTGGTGGATTAGCATTCACTTATTGCACGTCCCTGAGGAAGGTCACGTTGAGTGTACCGAAACGTTGGAGGTGGTGCCATGTTACTTTGATTACATCTGCATTGGAACTACTAAGACTGTGTGCTGTCTCGTTTTTTCCGGACTCCAATCTGGTAAATTCTATTTTTATATATATATATATATATATTTTTTTTTATTTATTTATTTATTTTTTTTGAAGAACTAGATAAATAGCAGGTAGGATACAAACACAGACAAATAAATGAATTCATAAAAAAAGACTAATTAGTAGGATAAAGAGACAACAATAGACCACTAAGGAAAAGGAAAAGTCATTGAGACTTTAGACAAGATAGAACCTTATACATTGAAAAATTAGAAATACGCAAAACCCAAACACTTCAAATGTGAACTATAGATATGTTTTTTCATCACATTTTATTAAGCAATTTCATATGCAATTTACATATCTAAGTAGATTTGTAATTATTTAGTCATTTTAACACTATGATGATGTAATTATTTAGCAATTTGAACACTGTATGATAATGTGATTATTTAGTCATTTTAACACTATGATAATTTCATTATGTAGAATTTTAACACTGTATGATAATTTGATTCTTGAGAATAATCCTCACAGAATATTATCATATGCATTCATTTTATATACACTGTGTATATATATATATATAGATATAGATATACAGTTGTGTGAAAAAGAAAGTACACCCTCTTTGAATTCTATGGTTTTACATATCAGGACATAATAACAATCATCTGTTCCTTAGCAGGTCTTAAAATTAGGTAAAAACAACCTCAGATGAACAACAACACATTACATATTACACTGTGTCATGATTTATTTAACAAAAATAAAGCCAAAATGGAGAAGCTATGTGTGAAAAACAAAGTACACCTTATGTTTCAATAGCTTGTTAAACCACCTTTAGCAGCAATAACTTGAAGTAATCGTTTTCTGTATGACTTTATCAGTCTCTCACATCGTTGTGGAGGAATTTTGGCCCACTCTTCATTACAACGTTGCTTCAGTTCATTGAGGTTTGTGGGCATTTGTTTATGCACTGCTCTCTTAAGGTCCAGCCACAGCATTTCAATCGGGTTGAGGTCTGGTCTTTGACTGGGCCATTGCAACACCTTGATTCTTTTCTTTTTCAGCCATTCTGTTGTATATTTGCTTGTGTGCTTGGGATCATTCTCCTGTTTGTCCTCTTGAGATATATTGAGATATACCAATTAGATTGTAAGCTCCTCGGAGCAGGGACTCCTCTTCCTAAATGTTACGTTTATGTCTGATGCACTTATTCCCATGACCTGTTATTTATATTATTTGTTATTTATATGATTACCACGTGTATCACTACTGTGAAGCGCTATGTACATTAATGGTGCTATAAAATAAAGACATACAATACAATATATTAGTTTCCAGATATTGTGTGTGCAATGGCTGCTTTTTAAGGCCCTCTATATCAGCTTTTACCATGGTAATGAATGTCTGTATGGTGTGTTGAGTTCACAGAGGTTTAAAATGACTTTTTGTCCTAAGTCCCTCTGTTAATGTGTAAAACGGAGTATCTTCCTCCACTTCGCTCTCTCTCAAGTGAGGTGTCCTAGTTATTAGGGACACCAAAACTAGGAAATGAAGCAAATTCCAGAGAGACGCAAGGGACTATTCGACAAATCGTTGATTATATATTAGATAACTTTACTGTCCGAACATGTCCTGCCATTAACGGTGGGATTCTGCCTGAATGTTTTCATTCTGTCCCACCCGACAGAGCCATCACAGTAGACGCAATTGTATTCATGTGTCACACTGATTGAGAGACTTTTATGCAAAGAATAAATTTACACCATGTTTATTCTTTTTTCTTTCCATGGCTGTACATGGACTGGGAAGTGGTCAGCTAGAGGTAGACTGTAATCGGTGGAGCAGGAACGCAGCTTTTATCCTCCTGACTCCCCCTTGATGGGACTATGAACAGTCTTGAGATTTTTCTTTGAACTTCGGAGGCTTCCGTAGTGACGCCGTGATGTCACCCGTAGCACCCCCTTTAAAGAGCGATGGTTGATCTCCTGGCTGCGGCCAGGGTGATGCTGAGTGGACACGCGCTCACGCTGGACAAACACATTGTAGCAATGTGTTTGATCGCGCTGAGCGTGCGTGCCCGTGAGTGCACGGCTCTCAGCTGCTCGCAGAGACAAGTAAATTTGTTACTGACGCTCGCTGGTACGTCACGTGAGCGGTTCGCCCAATGAGGGTGAACCAGCTCCGTGATGTCATGGCTGTGCCCCCGACACACACCCCGAGTACGCAACTGGCTGGCCACAAATCCCCCAAGTAAAATGAGCGCCGAGCTCAAGCGCCAGCGCGCTCTCGTTCACCCTGGTCGCAGCCTAAGAGTCGCTATTCGGCACAGCATTTATGCATAAGCACTGGACTTGCATCTATCTATCGGTGAAGTTTAGATACACTTAGAAAGGACTTCAAACGCCGGGAAGAACCAAGCTTGACTTGCTAGTGGGAATGGGCCAGAAGAAGGGCTTTTCCCACTCGAAACATTTGCCCCCATTAAACACATGTATTAATAGCATGTTGCCACTACGACATTCAGAACTTTTAGCATTTTTTGTATTTAGCCAAATTGATTTTTTGACATACCATGCTGGGTGCTAGGAATTTTTCCCCCATATTTCATACCCATGGCCACGAGCGCCCCTTTTTGTGGCTTATAGTAAATCAGATTCGCTTGGGGACCAGTACCTGACTCCAGGGTTACCTAGAGCATTCACGTGTCTCACTGTTGACAGATAAGATTACATTTAAGGCACTTTTCCAGATAGGTAACCTGTCATACTTAGTGAGTAGCTACAGAGCTTCATAGAATTGTTACTTGATATTTTTGACATTTTGATACATATTCTGTGTTTAACCTGTGCTGTATGGTAAACACCTCTTTGCAAGTGTGTCATTTGATATATTTACGTACAGTACCAGATGATGGCCATTACTATAAATCACTTTTCATCACATTTATTGCCTATTGTGATCTTTTAGTGCTGGGATTCGACCCCTTTTTCCATATTAATATATATATTTTAAGTAGCTAAATAGTCGAATATGCCTACAGGAATTTTACAATATAGTGTGGGATCAGGAACATATGTACATATATATACGGTATATATTTATATTTTACTGCATACTATAATAATATTTTATTTAACTTACCTCTTTAAACCAAAGGAATATTTCCTCAAGTTCCTGACCAGAAAACTCAACAAAACTCTGTACAGTACTGAACTCGCAGAAATGTGTTTTTATTAAATGAGGCCCAGTGTGGGGAGGATTTCAAAATAAACAGTTCAAACCCCCCACAAATACAGGTTTGTTCAGAAATCCTTTAAAACCACATCCTTTCCCTGAAAAAAACATGCTGTAAAAATGAACGGTTTTGGCAGCAAAAATAAAGGTCAGATTTTGAGCAAAATCATGTTAGGATGTGGGTCATATTTAATAATATTGAATAAACCCAATAATGCCAAAGGGAGCTGCAATACATTTAATAGCAGTTCCGCTCTGCATGGCAGGGGTTAAATTAAGCCCTACTTGGCAATATGATTTGCAATCAAGGGAAAGCTGTAAGCACAGAGCCATGTAACCCCTTCCTTACCATTTGTAATGTCTGTTTCATAATGTAAGATGTTTAATATGTTTTCAGATGTAGCCCCCAAAAGCCCAAATGACAAACCCCACACAATATACAACACATGCTGCTCTCGTTTGGGACTCGTTAAGGGATCAGCCTTAAATGAGGTAAGAATGCTGCAGAGATTCCAAACCTGGGTAACATTACAGAGCATTGCTAAAGGAAGCTGGAAATGGCCATATTTAAGAGGCCCGGCACAATTGATTTGCTGTGGATATTTCTCTGGGTTGGAAGCCACTAGATGATTTGCCTATGATGTTTGGGATTAGAATGAAAAAGGGTAAAGCGAAGGAGATTTCTGTGCGATATGGTAATATTTTATTACGGTTAACCCCTTGTCTGAAGAAATATAGTCCATGAAAAAAAAAAAATAGAAATGTTTGTGATTAGGACGATAAAGGGAAAGTAAAAGGGATTTGGTCAAATAAGTGGATTATTAGGGTTAAGAGAAACAGCACAGTTAGGAAGGAGATAACTCTTACAGTAAATCAAATTACTACACTCCGTTTGCAATTTACCTTTGGGCTGAGGAAATCCAATATTCTGAGAAATTGATTTGTTATGGAAATGCACAAACATCTGCAATGGTCTTTCTCCCTATTAACCCCCTGCCCCCTCTTTCTTTCACCCTTTTCTGGCCAATCCTAAATGACACTGTCAGATCGTTCAGTGGTTTCCGATAGCCGAGAAATATCCACATCAGTTTATTTTTGCAAGGATTCTTAAATATGGCTGCTGTAGTGAATGGAACATAACACAGATAATAGTGCAATACTGTGTGATTTGGGAGATGGTGTAACTAAAATGGGGACAAGGAAAGTGGACAAAAAAAGAAAGATTGCTACACAATATAATAAAAAATGCACAAATGCGCACCAGGGATTAGTGGAAGGTAATTTATCATTTACCAGCATACACGCGCAGGATGACCTGTCGTGACCTCTACGCGTATCGTACCAAGTACTTCGTCAGGAGGTAAGCTGAGACGGAGCCTGCAGGAGACAGCAGCGGTTTTATCCATCTCCGCGGTGCCGAGATCCGGATCCTGTGCAGCCACCGCGAGTCTGCTGACTGTCTCAGTGTGAGTGTCCGTTTCCCCTTGCCAGTGCCCAACCTTATGGCGGTTTCTATACAAATCTGTTGATAGGTTGTTTTCATGTTTGTTTTTTTCTTTCATGTTTTTTATATAAATTTTACTGTATTTGTATACTGTGCAGCTTAGGGTTTAGTCACCATTAGGTGTGTCCTTGGTAGTACTTAGCTGTTCAGCTGCACAGCTGTTCTGAGGTGGGGTTGGATCCCCTCAGTTTTTGTGTATTTTTAATAAATTAACTTCCACTAATCCCTGGTGCGCATTTGTGCATTTTTTATTATCTTGTTTTTCAGGGTGCCTTCCCCCCTTTCTAAGGGGCGTTCACCTAGATTTGAGAGTTTCTGGGGAGACGCTTTATGTACATGCTGCAAAGGGATCATCCACACCATCACACAGCACGAGCGCTGAATATCCTGTTTTTTCTACCTTCAAGATTGCTACACAGTTGGATGAAATAACAAATGGGTTTAGTAAGTGAACATCATGGAGCACATATATGCAGTGGGAACTTACAAGAAAGCCCCAAAAATCAGGCAATGGAAATAGAGCACAGTCAGTGTCCGTTGTGGGAGGTGATAAACCTGTAAGTGATGAAACTGCTGCAGGGGGTCAAGCTGCGCCGGCGATTCCTCCACTGCAAGCCACCACAGAACTTCCGGGTTTGATTGTCCCACTCAGTCTTCTGCTCCACGTGACTGCGTCACACTGCGGACACAGCAGGCTTCTATTGGCACGGGAACCAGAGACTCAACGCAATGGCACTTCTGCGTTTCGCTGGCGTCTTTGTCAGGAGTCTTTGGTGCCTGTCATAGGTTGGCTTGCACAATATGCAGAGGCACAACCAATCGGGAGTCATATGTGACGTCATTCTTCCAATCAGCTGCCTACATCATTTCCACCAATGGTGGTGTGAGTTGCTCGGTGTTAAACCTATCATCCTCCAAAGGGGTGGGGCTAATGTCCGATATGTTACACAAATACATACAATAATAACTTTAATGAAACACATATATGAAGTCCCTATAAATTAAAAGCTATAAGGCAAATAGCAATAAAAAATAGTCTTAAAAAGCTATGAAGATTAAAACCAACACCAAACACATAAGGTAACAACTGGAGGAAAAAAAGGGGGGGAGGGAAAGGAATAAACAGAAAAAGGAAAAATGTACAAGAATGAAAGCAGGGCTCATGGGAACAGGAGATTATTATAAGTATTACATCATCTAATTAAGACGTTATAAAAAGGGGCCTGTGGAGACAACAATAAAAGCATATTAATTATCAAATCGTGATTCTATAAAAAAGCAGCAATATCAATGTCAATATTAAGACCATCGGGTTCCAAGGTTTTCAATTTAAAAATCCAGTAGCTTTCTCTCTGGATTAATCTCCAGTCCCTATCCCGTCCTCTCCAATGGGGGTCTACACATTCAATGGCTCTATAGGTAAGGCCTGCAGGATTACCATTATGTGCTTGCAAAAAAATGTTTTGGCACACTATGCGTTAATAACTTTTTCCTGATATTTCCCAAATGCTCCAGAATACGTGTCCTGAGGGGTCTTATAGTCTTTACCACATATTGGAGGCCGCAAGGGCACTCCAATAGGTAGACAACAAAGTTAGTCCTACAATTTGTAAAATGTTTCATTTGAAAAACCTCGCCAGTTTTGTTTGATTTAAAATCTACTTTATTTGTGGAGGCGAAAGAGCAGGCCTTGCAATTAATGCATTTATAAAATCCTTTCGGTTTTGTTAGCCACCCATCTTGTGATTTAGTTTTAAAAACACTTGGAGCTAATCGTTTTTTTAAATTAGGGGCTCTTTTAAAAATTACCCTAGGTCTATCTTCTAACACACTACCCAACAACGGATCATCTTTTAAAATGTGCCAATATTTGTTGATAATGCCTTTAATTTCTACAGCCTTCCTATTATAATGCGTAATAAAAGCTGTTTGGAAACCTGTTTCATTATGTTGTCTCAATTTAGGTTGAAGGAGGGAGGCGCGATCAATTTCATTCGTTTTTCGTAATGCCTCCATTACGGTTGATGCATCATAATTTCTGTCTAAAAATCTTTTCTGTATGATGTTTGATTGACTCTGGAAGTCCGCATCCTTACTGCAATTGCGCTTGATGCGTTTCAACTGCCCAAAAGGTATATTTCGTATCCAGCCTGGATGGTGGCAGCTGGATTGTAGAACGTAGTTATTGGAGTCAACTGGTTTAAAAAATGTTTTTGTGTTCAGCTGATCGTTCTCAATAAAAATAAATAAGTCTAAAAACTCAACCTGGACTGGACTTACTAGTAAAGCGGAGATTAAAGGGGTTTACATCTAGGTATTATACAAAACAATTTAGGGATGTCTCATCCCCTCGCCAAATGAAAAAAATATCATCAATATACCTATGCCAGAGGACCAGATTCGCACCAAATGGGTTCCGGGACCAGATGTAATCTAGTTCCCAGACACCCATGAACAAGTTGGCATAACTTGGTGCGAACCTGGTCCCCTTGGTAGTCCCACACTTTTGTACATAAAAAGTATCTTTAAAAGAAAAATAATTGTGTTCCAGGATAAAAACTATGCTATCTACTATAAAATTAACTTGATCCAGCATCAAATCTGGGTCTTCCATCAAGGTTCTCCGTATAGCATCTACACCTTGATTGTGATTTAACCGAAGTGACATCGGTTGTCACTAAAAAGCATCCTTTTACCCATATTGTTTTATTAAGGATTTCTAATACCTGCATAGTATCTCTTAGATAAGATCGGATCTTCGTGATGTATTTGATTAAAAAAACGTCAATATATTCTGACAGATTCTCTGTTATGGACCCAATCCCTGAGATAATTGGTCTCCCGGGTGGTTCTTGTAAATTTTTGTGAATTTTTTCTGAGAAAATAAAATACCGGTATAATTGGTTTTGTAACGCTAAGATATAGAAATTCTTTTTCATTTAAAATATCCTTCTGTTAACCTTTTAATAAATGTACATTTAAAGCATCTAAAAACATCTTGTAAGTTTCTCATAGGTTATGGTGTCATTTAAAATTCTAGCTGCTTCTTTAATATAATAACTCCTATCCATTAAAACTACGCCTCCCCCCTTATCAGCTTGTTTTATGATAATCCTATCGTCATCCATTAATTGTTTAAACGCTGTGTGCTCTGCAGGACTTAGATTATTATGAAAAGGCTTATTATCATATTGCAATTTTCCAAAACTTTTTAGGACTATATTATAAAAAGTGTCGAGATATGGACCTTTACTAAAACTTGGGTAAAAAGTAGATTTCTTCTTTAAAGAAGTATGCTTAAAATGAGGGCCCGTCTCACTCTCAGCTCCTATAATAGTGGACTGGTTAGTCATACCTCTCTCATTGGATTGAGGAATACTATTTTTTAGTAGAAAAAATCTTTTTAATGCCAGTTTCCGTAAATACTTGTTGGCATCTAGAAATAGCTCAAAGCTATTAGGTCCTATTGTAGGAGCAAAATTGAGCCCTTTCTTTAAAACAGAATTTTGTGCTGGGGTTAAAACTCATTTTAAGCATACTTCTTCCTCTCTTTCCCATAGGGACACATCGATTTTAGACGAACAACAAAATGTTATAATCGACAGTATCGATTTTATTTTAACACACAATGCCATTTGGTTTAATGGTGTTTTTTACCTTCAGATGTGCGGAACCGCAATGGGGACCAGGTTTGCGCCCAGCTATGCAAATATTTTCTTGGCAGACTGGGAAGAAACCAATATTTGGTCTGTTCATCCCTTCAGCGCAAACCTGGTCTCCTGGCACAGGTATATAGATGACGTACTTTTAATTTGGAAACGGGAAGAGACTGAATTGATACATTTTATTAAACACATTAATAATAACAATGTGAATTTAGAGTTCACATCTGAACATAGTCGAGTGAACATTAACTTTTTGGATCTGACAATTTATATTGATAACACAGAAATTAAAACCAAAACATTTTTTAAACCGACGGATGCCAATAATTTTTTAATGTCCTCAAGCTGCCACCATCCAAAGTGGTTCCACAACATACCGTATGGTCAATTACGGAGAGTGAAAAGGAACTGCACAGATGATAGTGTATTTAGAGACCAAGCACACATATTAAAAGAGAGGTTCTTAGACAGAGGCTACAAACCGGAATTAATAGAATCAGCCGTGGACAAAACCAATTCACTACCTCGCTGTGACCTGTTAATTACAAAAGTGAAGGATAGAAATACAGATTTTAAAACCCCTTTTATTACTACCTACAACACAGATGCCACAAGGATACAACAAATCATTAGACGCCACTGGCATGTAGTACAGAAAGATCCAGTTCTTAAGGATCACATCCCTAATGCTCCGAGAGTGATTTTCAGGAAAGCATCATGCATAAAATCTAAACTGGCTCCTGGTGTTTTCAAAAAAGAGGAAGCTCCTAGAATTCAGAGTTGGCTGCCTCCACCAATAGGCTTCTTTGGGTGCTTCAATTGTAAAGCATGCAAACAGGTAGCAAAGGGGGGAAAGACAGAGTTCACCTCCAATGTCACAAAAGAGACTTTCAAAATTAAACAGACTCTCAATTGTCGCACAGATTTTATCGTATACTTGTTGCCATGCCCATGTGGACTCCAGTACGTGGGCCGTACCTCAAGACCTTTGAGGGTCCGCGTGCTGGAACTCATGGGAAATATAAGGAAACAGATCATGACACATAGCGTCTCAAAACATTTTAGCCTGTTTCACGAAGGCAACCCAGGAGTCTTGTCTTATAAAGGTATAGAAAAGGTAGATAACCATTGGAGAGGTGGGGATAGGCTACGTAGGCTATGCCAAAGAGAAACATACTGGATTTATAAATTAAAGACTCTAACCCCCAGGGGTCTCAATATAGACATAGACCTGGGGGCTTTTATGTAGCCTTTTATGTAGCCTTTTCGCACCTCTTTTTAATATATGGGAATACTCATTTTACTTATTTTATCCGTTTATCATTTATTTCTATTTACCATTTAGGGACTATCAAACAATAATTGAACTATGAATTCATAGATCCTATTTCAATGTACTCATCGAAGTTGTATCTGTTCTTCTTTATAGAAACACCATTTGAGACCCAAAGTGCTCATTTCAATCTCATGGACTTTACGAATGGGAAACATGTTGGAAAAACTTGTTCAATATATTTTCTTTTAATAGACTTTTGCATCAAGCGTAATTTTATCTTTTTAACATCACCATTGCACACTTCTTAATTATATAAGCCATTAGACATTATACACTGGTAACAGATTAATGAATATCATTCCTCCTCTATTACATTCTATTGTACTTTGAGACATCAGAATTATACTTTGCTAGGTCACACTACCAAGTAACTATCGACATTATACAGGATAATTTTATTATCAACAGACACCATAAGCTTATATTCCCACCATATTTATGTCCACACATATTACTAACTTTTTCATTTATTAATACATGAAGGACAACATCTACATCGAATGCATTATAGACTATGGGGTATTCAAAGCTAGCAGTTAGGATACCAGCGCAATGAGCATGCGCGAAAATTCTGAAGAAATATAAGCCGAGAACAGGGAGGGAGCCACTTGCAGACACTACAAGTGAGGCATAAGGAACTCCCCACATGATGCGCGCGCATCTACTAGGATGGCGACGCTCCGTTACATTTTCAAACACCAGGGAAACAGAGGGATTAGTCTGCCGCTAGGACACCAGCGCAAATGCGCATGCGTGACTTACCTGACGAACCACGGGCCGAGGGCGTCACTCGAATACACCACAAGTGAGGCATAAGGAACTCCCCACAGGATGCGCGTGCACACATCATGATGGCGGCGCTCTGTCACGCTAAGATGAGGTTTTATTCTGGAAGCCAGAGGGTCACGTGGTGATGACTTAGCTCAGATAGTGTCAACTCGGCCCTCTTTTCCAAGCACGACAAGGTCTGTTTCTTTTCTTACTCTATTTTGGAGAAAGCAGGTAAAAACAGTCTCTTGTGTAGAGGTGTAGGTCTAAATATCTCTGTGTGTGCTTAGTAGTAAAGGGAGGTGAAAAGATAATCCTGCAGCACCATTACAGGGGTTACAGCAAGGTACTCACTCGTCCAGTGGTGTGGTGGAAAGGAAATGGCAATGTATGCTGGGTAGTAAGATAGTCTGGGGACAGACCATCTGTGGGCAGAGCAGAGGGGGAGAAAGCAGACTAGCCCATTTGAGAGAAAAGCTGGGGCTGCTATGGCAACTCACAGGAGTGTCTGGGGGAGCTACAACATGTAGCAATAATGTTGCATCTTTAATACAGCAAGCTGCTGGGAGAGGGGAAATGGCACTGTATTATCACACAAGCACTGTGTTTATGTACAGAGCCAAACACATACAGCTGGCACTAATAAGCTGGCAAGCAGGGCTGCGAGGAAAGGGGGGGTGAAACAGAAGTGCAGACAGGGGTATTCCTGTTCCATGACAGGTTTTCAAGCACCAGGAGGACAGAGTGATTGGTCGGAGGACACATATGACGGCCAGCACTCAGCCATTGAACACACTTTGAGCCTGAGGAAGCCCTGTATAGGGTGAAACGTGTTGCTCTGCATCCAGGACAGTCTGCAGCCATTACAGAGGAGACAGAGGTGATGTGGCATCCCCCAATCCGGACGCGGAGACCAGGGACTTTTCACCACATACTACCCATTGACTCCCCTTGCTGTTCCTTTAGAAGCAACCAGTTGCTTCTTTGTTTTTAGCCTTTCCATTGTATTTTATTGTTTTTGTTTTACTGCATTTTTTCCATTAAAGTACACTTTAAGTAAACTTCATTGTCCCATAGTCTCTATATATCCCCCACACCAGCACACAGATGGTTTCCACCACAGGATTCAGGAGCCCAAAAGAAACTTTTACAAGTGTGTACTCACACTGGCCCGTGTGAGTATTTGGCTGAATTTACCCTTCCGAATCCCTCCCCTCACCTAAATTATCAGGTGACCCTTAGACGTATCTCCTGTTCCTATCTACAATCCCTGATCAGAGGGACAACAAGACACTGCTACAGGAAAACACTCACATTAGGCCGTGTGAGTGAGATATTATCACTAACGTGGGATAATATACTATCTCACAGTCTCCCCCTGCATTGCAGCTAGTTTGTATGTGTGCATATCTAACTGCATTTTCATTTCTTTGAGAAAAACGAATGTGAACGAGCCACGCATCCAACGGAGAACATCTGAAAGACAGCGAGGAGCGAAGGCAAGAAGAAGGATCTGCATCTCAAAGGAAGACCGAGCAGTTAAAGAAACCTTGATGTGATAGAACTCACACAAGGCTGTGTGAGTTATCTTTTTACTTATACATTTATCTTATGTACGCTCATCACCCTAGAAACTTACTTCATAGACTGAAGGTTAAATAGAGGTGTTCTACATCACATTTGACCTTCAGCGGAAGGAAATACACTTTTAAACTACCTTCCCTCACACCTTGCTCCCCCATCTCTCTCTGTGTTCTACTATGATTGATATAGTGGCAGCCTACCCTTTCACTTGCAGAGGATCGCAGCGAAGCAGGTTGCCAGCGGAGGAGAGCAGGAACACAGCGCTATTGTAGAGCAGACACCGGAAGGAGAGACATTTGACATCACAGCGCTGGAGCGTGCTCCTCCCCCGTAACTCCGAATCACGTGGCCGCCACCTGCACTATTCTGTTTGGCCGCCCGCGCACGCACATCTTTTTTGCCTGCGCACCCAGGTTTTGCCGCATGCGCCCCACCTAAATAATCTTGCGCCCGGGGTGTCCCCCCCTCAGTTTGTGCACCGCTGCATTCAATCACAACACCCACACAATCACAACACACACAACCAACACACACACAATCACAACACACACACAGACAGACAACCAACAGGCACAGCACACACACACACACAACACCCACTCAAATCACAACCAACACAGCACACACTCAATCACAACACACACAGTCACAACACACACAACCAACTCACACAACACTCAATCACAACACCCACACACTCAATCACAACACACACACAGACAGACAACCAACAGGCACAGCACACACACACACAAACACAACACACACTCAATCACAACCAACACACACAAACTGCAGTCTATATTAAATTAATACACTGAAATGAAATAGGAAAGAGAGAAAAAGAGGAAGAAAGAAGATGAAGAGAGAAGAAAAAAGAGGAAGAAAAGGGGAAAAAAGGAAGAGAGAAAAGAAAAGGGGGAACGGAGGGAGGAAAGGAGAAGATAAAGAGAAAAGGGGAAAAACAGAAAATGGGGGGGATGGGGGGCGGGGAGAAAAGGAAAAGGGAACTTGGAGCATAAATGATATTAACCAATAAACACCTATCTCAAAAAAGGGGTGAGCTCAATATAATCATTAAGACCTACCGGGTATTTGGATTGTAACGTATAAATCCAAAATTGCTCTCTCTCTTAGCAATATGGAGGTCACGCTCTCCTGCTCTGATGTTATCCATAATTTTCTCTATTCCCATATACTGTATTCCTACTGTGCTACATTCATGTACATTTTTTAAATGAGCAAGTAGGTGAGTAAATGGTTTAGAGGCTTCTTCAAATTTGGGAATGTTATTGATATTACATAAATGTTCCATAATTCGTAACTTAAGGTGCCGCCCACGTATTGTAGACTGCAGGTACACTGCAATATGTACACTACATACGTGGACAGGCAATCAATATAGTTTGAGATTTGCTACTCCAGCCCGGTAACGTGATGTAAAGGTTTTATGTGTTAACATCTTTGGGCAGATCTTACACCTGGCACATCTATAGCTTCCCACCAACCCTAATGTATCCCTCAAATCTTTTTTAATGGGTTTCTTAGTGCCCTTTAGTAGGCTTGGGGCAAGAATGGTTTTTAACGTTTGAGATTTTTTTTAAACAATAGGTGGTTTTTTTTAAGGAAACTTTTAAGAACAGGATCCATATGCAGGATGTGCCAGTGTTGTGACAGAATCTTCCTAATGGCATTATGTGATTTATTAAACTGGGTAACGAAATATGGCGTCTCGCGTTGTGATACGATCATATTTTCAGGGGTATTGGGCTCAACTACAATATCACTATTGACATGGTTACCATGGCGATTGCTCTGTTTATATATAGCATTTTTTTGTTTGTTTTTGAGTAGTAGTTTTCTATTTTTCTTTAGAGCCCTTTGATAAGAATCAATAATTATCTGTTCTTGATAACCTAAAACGCTTATAAACACAATAAAGACTTGTGACTGTTCTTTATAGGTGTTAATGTCTACACAATTCCGTCTAATACAGAGAAATTGGCTAAACGGAATGTTCTCAACGCACTTTCTCTCATGTCCACTTGTAGGGTACAAGTAGGAATTGACATTCGTTTTTTTTTAAATGTGTTTTGGTTAAGAGCATATCGTTCTGGATGACCTTACCAACTGCCCATGGCACAGAATCGATTTAATTCCCGACCCTGATTCTGCGCTCGACTATTTCCAATCCGAGTTCTTAAAACTCTGCGATACCCATGCTCCACTACACAGAATAAGGGTACGGGGGGCCCACCTTCCATGGGTTACACCTGACCTTATAGCACTCTACCAGTTCAGGGATGCCTTGTGGAAAAGCTACAAAGTAACTGGCACTACCAAGGATCTCAATCACTACAGATGCCTGCGGAACATGTGCACAAGGCAAACAAGGCATGCAAAAACACAATATTACTCTGACAATCTCCACCAAAATACATCAAACCCAGCTAACTTCTGGAAGGTTATCAACAATATATTCCAGCCTCCTAACCATCAACAACCAAGTAATATCACTAAAGGGGATATTACTCTGACAAACCCCACTAACATTGCAAATGCATTCAATGATTACTTTGTGGGGTGTGCCACTAACTTATTAGCGAAACGCAGCCCAAACCACAAACCTGAATCTCATCCTGGGAGTACCCCTATAGTCCCACCCCCTCCCAACACTGCCCACAATTTTCAATTTGGCCCAGTATCTGAAGAGGAGATTATACAAGCGCTCCTCAAACTAAAACTAAGCAGCCAATGTGGACCCGACTTACTACAATCTAGGTTCCTACGACTTGGTGCCCCAGCCATTGCCAAACCAATTGCGTCCATAGTCAACTCTATCCTGTCTGCAGGCCATATCCCTAAGACCTGGAAAACTGCCAGAGTTGTCCCAATCTTCAAAAGTGGGGACAAAAACACTGTCTCAAACTACAGGCCAATCTCCCTTCTCCCAATTCTATCCAGTCATGGAAAAATGTGTCCTCTCCCAATTAACCGATTTCTATACCAAGACAAATTTCCCTAGCCAATTCCAATCTGGGTTTCGTCCCAAACAATCCACCGTAACTACCCTGCTAAAAGTTTGCAATGAAATCCAGTGTGGAATGGAATGGGGACAACTCACTGGTGCAGTATTCCTAGATTTTGCAAAGGCTTTTGACACAGTTGATCATGCTATCCTGCTTAACAAACTCCAGAGCTCTGGAATATGGAAGCATGCTTTAAACTGGTTTCAGTCCTACCTATCAGGAAGATCCCAACATGTGTCCATCTCAGGCTCTAACTCCAACCCCCTGGATATCACCTGTGGTGTCCCGCAAGGCTCTGTTCTGGGGCCCCTACTCTTCTCAGTGTTCATTAATGATCTTCCCACAGCTTGTAAGGAAGCCTCAATACACATGTATGCAGATGACACAATCCTATATGCACACAGCCATAGCCTCTCTGACCTTCAACACATACTTCAGTCTGACTTTTTGAGACTCGAAAACTGGATTTCCCAAAACAAACTGTTTTTAAACACTGACAAGACTGTAACAATGGTATTTGGGACCAAGACTAAATTTGTAAAGCTTCCAGTGACTGAGCTCCTGATTAGAACCAACGCTAACACCACCCTAACCCCTGTCACTAGTTTTAAATACCTGGGCTTATGGTTTGACTCCCACTTAACATTCGGGATGCACATTGATACCCTGACAACCAAGACCTACGCCAAACTAGGGGTACTTTACAGGAACAAATCCTCCCTAAGTCTCCTGGTCAGAAAGCGCATCGCACAGCAGATGCTAATGCCAATTATTGACTATGGAGACATAGTATATGGCTCGGCACCTCAAACCCACCTTAGCAAACTTGACACCCTCTACAATTCAATTTGTCGTTTTGTTCTCCAATGCAACAACAACACACATCACTGCGAAATGCTCAAAGAACTAGATTGGTCAACACTAGAGTCTAGGCGCAAAGTTCACCTTTCCTGTCTTGCCTTTAAATTCTTCATGGGCAAGCTACCCAGCTACCTGAACAAGCTCCTCACCCCTACCATTTGCAGCACCTATCACCTGAGATCAGACTCCAAAAGACTGTTCATGGTCCCAAGGCTCAACAAAGTATCCGGACGTTCCTCCTTCTCCTACCGTGCACCCCAAAATTGGAACAACCTACCAGAGACTCTCACATCCACCACCAGTTTAAGTTCTTTCAAATCTAAGGCTGTCTCACATTTTAACCTGGTCTGTAACTGTTTCTTACGCTCATAATATATATTTTCTTTAACTGTGCATGCAATGTCTTGTATATAATGTATACCCTGTTCATTTATGTAACTGTAACCATGTATTATTTGTTTTACTCTGTGCCCAGGACATACTTGAAAACGAGAGGTAACTCTCAATGTACTACTTCCTGGTAAAATATTTTATAAATAAATAAATAAATAAATAAATATAAATAACTAAATCTAAAAGGTGATCTTGTCCCTATTTATTTCACTTGTGAAGGTGAGATTTAAATGGTTATCATTGATCTGATCAACAAAGCTATCAAAGGACGCCTTGTCACCATCCCAAATTACCAGGATGTCATCGATGTCTCTTGAACCCTTATACACGGATCTGGGGTAACCAAAACGGGCTAAACCTTTATTTGAGAGCCTGCTTACCCTCTACCGTCACAGTAATATCGTGAGCATTATCAACAGATGTGAGTAAAGCTATTGTTTGTCCTATAAAATTTCCTAGCGCCCATCGTTATTCTATCTACATATCCACGCTCAGCCGATATATATATATATGTATAAGTGTCAAAAGGAGTGCTACTGGGTGTGGCTAATTGTATAAAACAAGAAGCAAAGCAGTCCAGAGCAACATCCAATGTGGCAAAAATAGACAGTGAAATACCTTTTATATCTCTTGAAAAAGGGTAATTTAGTTTACCCTTTTGGCCAAAGCGTATAAGCCTGCGAGCCACTTTCAAGGCATGACCAGTTCGCAGATCCTAACACTAAGTATGAAAGACTAAGAACAGCCATCTATACACTGTATAACCAACTGCATGTAAACGTCTTTAGAGCCAGGCAAGGAGGGTTACATTAGTACTGATTTTCTTTCATTTAATATTTATAGTCATTAGTAATTTCATCTTTACTTACATTTACCTATCCCCTGTACCGATTTGTGATTTCCATGATTTAACATCTATTTATGAAAGTTATTTTATTGTATTATTCTTTTTATTGTGTGTAGGGGAACGGACCCTATTACTGTCAGTATTACCCCTCTTACCCCTCCAGGAACTGCTCCTTATAACTCCTCTGATCGCCCAATATATAACCCTTCCATATAACTCTTCCTATTACTCCATATATCTCCTTCTACAGCCCATATAACACCTCCTTATATCTCCAACTATTGCTCTATATCAGGGGCGTGCAAACATTTTTTGCTGCGCCCCCGTGCCTGCTCTCCTTGGTGCGCCTCCCCCCCCCTTACCTCGCGCGGCATCAATTGACGCCGCGGGGTCGTGTGACGTCACGTGACCCGTGGCGTCATTTGCTGTCACATTACCATGGCAACTGTGACATCACATGACCATGACGTCGCGTTGCCATGGTAACGCGTCCTGGAGCCAGCTGAACCTCGGTAAGTAGAGGTCGCAGAGGCCTCGCGCGCCCCCGCCATTTCATTTAAATGCCTGGGGGGAGAACGCAGGACCTCTGCAACCGCCCGCACCCACCAAATAAAATCTTGTGCCCCCCTCGGGGTCACACTACTTGTTTGCACACCGCTGCGCTATATAACCACTCCCTATAATTCCTCTCCTAACTCAATGTATCACAGGCCTCTCTAGCTGTTCAAGTATTAAACGGTCACACTTGCTTTGTAAAGCACTATATACAAATATTACAAAGATGATTGATTAAAGTTGCTGTTCCGTTTTAACCCTTTCACTGCTAGAAAGGCCCCCTCAGTCAGTGAAGGAGATAATGGAAGACTTCTCTGGCATTACGTAAATATTTTCATTTAGGGTATTTCTGTGAAATTGATTTTCAGCCACACTGAGCTGACAGATTTATTCCGCTTGTAGAAACTTTCCATGACTTTAAACCTTAGATCCTATTACATGATTGACACCTGTCATCAGCTGCTCAGAATTGTGAGAAATCTTTTTGCAGGACAATACTGTGAAAGGGTTTTCTTTTAGATTTATGAACATGTAGACCTGACTTAAGTCTTGAAAAAAAATTCAGATGTGGTGTCATCAAAATAACCCTTATAATTTAAAGGGTCAATCCAAATAGTATATTTTACTCTAATACTCAGAACATGTACTTTCTAATATACACCAGTTACCCCCAAAACGCCATCACAATTTGATCACCCACTTACACCCATCAGTTGTGCTGTAGACTATAAGAAGATCACCCTCCTACAACCCATCAATTGTTCCCATAGGCCAGGGGAGCGCAAACCTTTCAGTCTGCGCCCCCATGCCTGCTCTCCGCCCCTGCTTGCGCCCCCCTCACCTGGTGTCCGGCGTCTTCTGACGTCACGGCATCGCGTTGCCATGGCAACACAATGTCATGTGACCCTCAGTGTCATTTGTCGCCGCATTACCACGGTGACGCGTCTCTGGAAGCCACCGGAGACCAGGTAAGGAAAGTTAGAGGCCTCGCGGGCGCTCCCCTAGATTTAATTGAAATGCCTTGGGGAACAGCGCAGGGCCCCTGTAACCACCGCTTGCCCCCCAGAGAATCTCGCGCCCCCCAGTTTGCGCACCCCTGCCATAGGCTTCAATAGAATCACTGACATACATATAATTTACTCCTGTAAAATTCAATAGGTGCGCCTTCTTACTCACATCAGTTACCCCCATAAAACTCTACAGGATCGCCCTCTTGCACATATCAGTTTCCCTGCAGACTTTGATACAATTAATCTCTTTAAAATCAGGAAGGTGCCTTCCTAAACATCAAAGTTTTTATTTTAAAAGTCTGGATCATCCTTTTGTGTCCACCGGAAGATGACCTCTTTAAATATTAGTATGACCCTCTTACTTTATAAATCAGTTGCCCTGTAGACCTTAATATGATCACTCTCTTACACACATCAGTTTCCCCTATAGGCTTCAACAGGATCACCCTCTTCCACATATCAATTACCCATAGACTATTAGGTATCGTCCTTTCATACACACCTCACCCATAGCTTCCAATATGCTAACCCTCTTACACACATCGATTACCCCTAGATTTCCGTGTGATAACCCTATTAAAAGTGAGAATCCCATTGGTACCATTCTTGAAACAGAAATATCTGTTTATAAATTCTATATTGAACACTTCCTTAAGACCGGATCCTTGGAGTGCCTTACTAGGGTGGACCAGTTCCCGGTATCCCAAAAATCTCCTCCAAGCCAATAACCCATATTCTCTGTGCCACAAGATGCTGTATAGCAGCCTTTTGGATGAAACTGGATGTCCAATCCATAAATATTGTTAAATGGAGGATCTGGCATGTTTCATTAATGGAAATAAAAACGGGCTGCTTTCCTAAGAGATACATTTAATAAATATGCTCTAGTATGGCAGCCCTGGTTTGTCTCTGAGGGCAGACCAGGTATGAGCATGGACATAGCCCCACTCTAGGTCTTCCCCTGGTGGGGGTTTCACCCAGAGTCAGAGGTATGTCACTCAATAGCCTTCTGGCAGGTTTGACAAGCCACTCCCCTCATTTAAAAAAAAAATCTATTATTATTATTTTGAGGTGTCGTATATGAACATGCTGGATATATTGTGTTATGTACTAATATCACCATTGTGTTGTACACGTACATGCTCCCTTTTCTTTTTTCTGTACCCCAACAAAATTGCAAATAAACAGTTGAAAAAATAAACTAAATGTGAGTATCTCCCTCAGTTGCCCCCTTTGGCTTTAATAGTATCTATGTAATAGTATCAACCTTTCAAAATGCATAATTCCCTCTTCAATACTTCATATAACATTAGGGATATTTCACCTTGAAATACATCAACCCCATTTAATACCAGAGCAGAGGATGATGAATGATATCATCAATCACATTAGCAGTATATATAACATGCAGTAATGTAAAAGTCATATGTAAACCTCCCCGCCCCCCTCTAAAGGGTTACTAGTATGTTAGCGAGTACCAGGCCCAACCCTTTGTTGCCATGGGATCATAATATCACAGATAGTACATAAGGAGAGGGGAAAGTTTGAGAAGGTAGGTTCCAGGAGGACGAGAGTAGAGGAGCCTCGGGGAGAGTGGATAAGTAATGTTTATAAAGTAATAGCACAGACCAGGACCCCTGTTTATTATGTTGTAGATAGGGACAGTATCCTTTAAATTACAATCCGAGAAGATTAAGGGAGCCCGATATAAACTTTAAAGTATACAAATGGCATGCCACAGGGGGCCTCAGTTACGAGGACTCCAGGGTGCCGGCGGATTGGCTCTAACCACGGGTCTGCATTAACAGTCCTCTCCGGCAGCAAGGAAGTGGCAGTTCCCGCACCAACAAAAGGTATTGGGGTCACTTGTTCAGGACCCACAAGGATCCCCAATGGGTCAAGCACTACCAGGGTAATACAGAGGGGTAACCCAAACATAAAAGGAGGGGGGTCCAGGTCTCAGAACAGTTAAGCAACTAAGAGATATACCTCCCTCTGTGTTAAGAGTGCGCATTCATGGAAGCACAAAGTATCAATAACAATAAAGAAATAAAGAAACAGTACAACATTGTATAAAGTGTTATGTGTGGTCCCCGTACCTGGGGACCCGAATAAAAGACTGTATGACAAACGTTTTTGGCTCCCATTATTCCACAACCTTGCTGCCTCATCATCCAGCTGCCTGAATCCAGCACCCTGAGTGAAGGTAACCCATGGGGAGTAACCATATACAGCTCAACCCTGTTATAGCGCGGTCCTCGGTGGCCACCCGATCGGACCGTGCTATAACCGGGGTCGCGCTAATTTTAAAAAACAAAATGGCCGCCGCGCACCCGATCGGGAGGAGGGGAGAAGAGGTGGAGTGAGGCGCCGGCAGCCCTACATGTCCCCTAGCAGCCACTGTAGTTCTCCCAGCATTCCCCGCACTCCCCTCAGAAGCTCCGCACCATCCAACCACCGATCCCTGCACCAATCCCCCAGCCTTGCACCGATCCCCCCCTAGCCTCGCACTAATCCCCCAGCCTTGCACCGACCCCCCCCCCAGCCTCGTACCGATTCCCCCCCCCAGCCTCGCACCGACCCCCCCAGCCTCGCACCGATCCCCACACCAGTCCCCCAGCCTCGCACCAATCCCCGCCAACAGCTCCACGAAGCCCCAGCAGCTGACACCAGGTAGGAATGGGGGGGGGGGGGCTGTGACACCAAAGGTAGGGGGGGCTGTGAGTGTGTGCTGTGTGTCCAGTGTGCAGTGTGCTGTGAGTGTGCTGTGTGTGCTGGTGCTGTGTGTGCTGGTGCTGTGTGTGCAGTGTGCTGTGTGTGCTGTGAGGGTGTGCAGTGTGCTGAGTGTGTACAGTGTGCTGTGAGTGTGCAGTGTGCTGTGAGTGCTGGTGCTGTGTGTTCAGTGTGCTGTGAGTGTATGCAGTGTGCTGTGAGTGTATGCAGTGTGCTGTGTGCAGTGTGTGTGTGTGTGCAATTCGGTGTCCACACTCAAACCGCGTTATAAGCAGATCGCACTATCACGGGGTTGAGCTGTATATAACACACCAATGTAATCTCCCTAGAAGCCGGGCAGGGAGGGTTACACATACAATAGATCCTCTGTCATCTGTAATATCGTTTCACAGTTTAGGATGATTAAAAGGTTTTCAGATTTAGCCCCAGAAGCCCAAACCCACACAACACCTACGGTTCTAATAAAGGGCTTGTTAAGGGATCAGCCCTGAACGAGCTAAGAATGCTGCAGCAATCCCAAAACCGGGCTGAGTTATGAGATATTAATTGGGGAGTTCACATATTTGAGACCCTGCAAAAAATATTCCACATGGCTGTTTCTCCAGGAATGGATACCACTGGAAAGGTTGACAATAAAGTTTGGGATAAGGATTTTTTGTTAAAAAAAAGGGAAAGGGGATTTCCAAAAGAGAAAAATTCCCAAGGAATATTTATGGGGTATATAAAGGGTTTAAAGCAGCAATACTACTTTCCCCTTTTTATTCTTATTTGTATATGTAAAGCATGTGACAATGTATAATTCTACATTCTTACCTAAAATGGCAATCGTTTGGTGCTCCTGTTGTAAATCTGTCAATATCCTGATTGTGTGACTAACGAAATGGCCGCCTTCTAACTTTGTGCTGCAGTCTGCGAAATGCTGCAGCTGAAATGTAACATTATATCACTACGTGTAACACATTATTGTTACAGCTTCCAGAGTAATAGACAGTCTGCTGTTTGGATCATAGCAACCTATCTGTTTGTGATACTTTGTTGCCAAGGGGCAGAGCACAAAAAAGTGTGTCAGAGCCATGTTCAAAAGAGGAAGTGGTTATGACTTTCTAACGGTTGCTGTAGAAAGTACATAAAAAATTTAAATGGTATTTGGAGTTTAAAAAAAAGGCAGACAGTATTATCTAATACTACAGAACTGTTTTTTTGTTTTTTTTAAACCATATAGGATTTTTCACGTTTTGCTGCTTTAACGTAAACTGTACATATTACAGCACTGTAAAAATATTTGCAAAATTAGTTTTCCCAAAAACAACTGTAGGATTTTACAATTAACAGGAGGATAAAAGGAAACGTAAGAAGCATTTGTAAATATTATTTGGAGCGAGGGGGAAAATGACATCAATCATAATTTCTCCCTTTGATCTTGGTGCCTGTGTTTCCCTGGAAAAAAATTAAAAAAAAAATCTCTTTTATCGTCCAAATGAGAAAATATCCCATGTCAGTCCAAGTTAAAACCTAATGCTCATCGTGTCATTAAAGGAGACCCCCTGTAGGATTTTAATTGCTCCACTGAAAAAAAGAAAACTTGTTTCTTTTCCCGACTACTAAAAAAAAAAACCACAATAAAATAAAAGGTTTTGGCTTCCCTTCCGATAGAATTTGTCTGGATAAATGAAGATTTTTCTCTCCACTGATTTGATGTTTTTTCCCCACGGAGTTTGACAATAAGTTATTGTCCTAAATTCCAGAGACGTTGTTAATATTCAACATTATAGTTTTAAAATGCTATTTAGATGGGCAAGCAAAAAGAAATGTTCTATTTTATTTCAACTGTTCTTTCTCTCTCCCCATCACCTCTGTCTCTGTTCCCGCCCCCTCTCTCTATTATGGCCCCTTCTCTCTCTCTCTCTCTCTCTCGCTCTCTGTGCCCCCCTACCCATGTCCCCTTCTTACTCTGCTTTCCTGCAGATGGTGTGGGAGGAAGCTGGGAGAAAGCATTTTCAGGAAATTATATGTATCTATTATGGAAACTGATTAATGGATTTTATTCCCAAGGTAATAAACCACTTTCCATACAGGTAAAAGGAACAAGCTTCTTAGCAAACCAAATATCTTATTGATCGGGGTTTATAGTGCATCAATGAACCAAAGAGCCTCTAACACACCATGAAATGCTGCGTCCTAATGTTACCGCCGTCTCTTCCTGTAGGCTGCTCCCAGCCTCGTATTAAATATTCATGTTAAAAATACAGCATTAGAATAGTTTTCCATATTTAGGATAGATGTTGCTAATAGCAGCAATTAGGACCATTTAAACCTGACTTCACTTGTACTTTATTAATTAATGAATTTATACAGTAGGTTGACCTTATGTGGTATTGGCTGGGGTTATTATAAGGGGAAAAGCCTTAAACTAGTTTAAAATACATGTGTATATATGCTGTATGTATGTATGTATATGTATCATCAACCCTTGTCAATTCACCTCTGGATGAAGCCTCCCCAGTGATGTTCTAGAATGCTGAGGCTGGAAGCCTCTCTCTTTTTCATGCTGCTCCAACACATTTTCTGATTTTATCCTCCCGTCTTACTTTTGTTCTTTTAATAAACCCTGGAATCCAGTCGAGTACCATATTTATCCAACAATGGTTGTTTCTTCGTGAGATATGTCCAGTCCACTATAACTTAAATTTCTTCACCCTCTTTTTTTTGTTTGCTTTTGAACCCATTCTTTTTCCTGCCTCCGGATAATAGCCAGCATACTGTACATCGCTTCATACTTCTCTGTGTTGTCTGAAGCTTCTGAATTATCTTTGCATTTAGGGTACAAGTTTCACATCCATACGTGAACACAGGCTGGATACACTGGTCAAACATGTTCCTCTTGAGGCGCAGTGAGGTTCTTGTTTCTTCCAAATGCGCTCCATCCCATCTTCATTCTCCTATTTCATTCAAAAAGTTCCCCTACATTGATGCTTTCCGGCCAAGGTAGACATCGTTTTTAACTACAGTACTTTTAGTTCTATTCTATTTAGTTCAATCATTGGTCTTGCTGAGATTCATATGGAGGCCCACCTTCTTACAATAACAATGACGCCTGCAAACCATAGGTAAAAGTATTCATTGTTGATTTTGATTCCCCTGTCTTCCTAATTCAACGTCTATTCTATAAGCCTCGATAAGCCACTTATCAGTCAAAATGCCTACTGCTATTTCAGTAAGCCTCGATGAGTGGGCGGTAAAGGCATAAATTGGCCAAAATTTCAGCTGTCAAAAAATAATCGCCGGCTGAGAGGAGATAAGCCACTTATCGGAAGGTTCTGAAACTCGTGCAATTCTAGTAGCCTCGATTAGCTTATCGAGGTTAATCGCGGCTCTAGAATGGTGAGTTTCTCCCAAAACCCTCACGCCAAAATCCTGCTGGAGTGAGGCTGTGGAGAAGCTGCAGAAAAGGCGGCGAGAGAGGACTTAAAAGAAAAAAAACTTTTTCCTGCGTCGGATTGATGCCGAGGGTCTCTGGAGCTGATACCCATTAATATCAGCACCGGAGGCCCCCAGCATGAATCCCATGCAATAAAAATGCATTACAGGCCACTTCATTACCTTAGCGGCTAACCGCTAACGTAATGAAGGGGTTAACTACCAGTGCCATCTTTATTATGGGGGTGGCTGAAGGTGGTATTTGGCCCTTGGTGGGTGTTTAGGCCTTGCGGGGGTTTTGGGTGGAGTTAACCCCTTCAATACAGCTAAGGTAATAAAGGGGTTAACCCCTCCCGATACCCACCCGGTAGGTATAAACACCCACCAAGGGTCAAATGCCAACTTCCCCCATCCTCGCTACCCACAATAAATATTTTACAACACAACAACCCTACTACCCACCTCCTCTACACTCAACAGCCTCCCGCCCCCCCCCCCCCCCCCTCTCCCAAACACATACAGTACAGTAATGGGCAAAATTACTATTATCCACATATGGATAATAGTGCATTTGCCCATTATAAAATCAAACATTAGCCAGCCAGCATTAATAAAGTAAATAAATGTTCAACTTACCCCTGCCATCATGAAGGGAGTCCTCGTCAGCATACTGCAGGTCCATGTCCTCCGATGCAAGCAAGAATACAAGAAAAAATACAATCTAATGGCCCCTAACCCCTTAATGATTAATAACCGCTATGTTAATTAAGGGGTTAACCCCACTCCCCACCTGGGAGGCCTAACTACCCACCCTCAACCCATTGATTGGCACAGTGGTATATCGTACCCATATAATGTGGGCATGATAACCCACTATATCACTCAATGGTCAACCTAATAAAAATAATTAAGGCCAAAAATAAACAAAGAAATACACATGCACATGCGTTCAAAAGGATGTGACATCTCTTAAAGTGATGTCACATCCTTTAGAACTAATGTAACCTATTATATATACACACATACATATACATATCATTCCAATATGTTGGTGCGGGATTGTCTGCTAAGGGCCAGGACATTTGGAATAAAAGACAGGATTTTTAGTGTCTGTAGGTAGGACACTAACTAATAGGACCAGCGGCCCTTATCTGCTGTTAGCATAAAATGAACCATACTTGGCAAAGTTGTAGATTTCTGAATAGGCAGCTGTCAGCAAGATTTTCTTTAATGCGTCTGTTTTCCTAATAACATGGCCCATCAGTAAAATTACACACAGGGCTGAGTGCTACACTATAGACATGATCTGACTTACAATACAGCACTCAACATAAAGCACGTTTTACTGATCTCTTTTCAGATCTGTCACATATCATTCATATATAGGATTTAGACAAAGTAGAGGCACCATATAGCACCTTCTCTGCTGTGTATAGTTTGTTTAATAATTTAAGATGTGTTTTAAAAGAAACATAGAATTGGACCATAGATAAAAACCACTTACCTCTTCTTGCCCATTTTCCTATCTGTTTTAAAAACTCAGACCCTATTTGATCCTTGAACAAAAACAACTGTCCTGCGCTTCGGCATACAGCAATGGCACCTATGGTGTCAAACAGTCATGTGGTGCTGAGAGAGAGTGAGCTTAAGCATGGCCACTAGAGTGACTGGAGTAGGTGGGAAATGAATAAACCCTTACCTATATCACGACTTCAGTCTGGGTCCAGCTCTCCTCTACTCTACAGCTCCCGCGTGCAGCCTTCTGTTAGTAGGTAGAAAATGGAAGGGCTCTGGCGCAACTGCGCATGACAAACTCCAAGCAACTCCCGGATGACATCAACAAAACTTTATTGCACCGAACACACTAGGGCTACACCACTGTCTCCCCCTCTACGCGTTTCACCCTCTGGAATAGGGCTTCGTCTCGGAGTGGGGAGAAGTGGTATGAGCCTGATACTTTATACTTAAAAGCCCACGAAAAACGGGTAAAACTATTAACCCCTTCATTGCATAATTGCCCTTAGCACATAATGCGTGATTGAATGTGGTAATACATTACAAAAATTCATTATAAGAGCCCATATGATGTTATCATAATCACTGTTACAGTAGGCTCAATATGGTAATATATTATGTAAATTCACTTCAAGAGCCCACATGATATTGTCATAATCAGTATTATAGTAAGCTCATCTTATCATCTTATCATAAAGCAATGCCACACGGGGGTAAGGAGCTGGCGGGGAGGGGGCCTGGGACGAGCGGCAGTACTGGGAGCCGGGGTGACGGGGACCCGCTGTAAGGCACGTGTCCCCCGATCCCTTACAATATTGCCCTCTCCATTCTCTCCTCCAAGCTGTACATATTAAAGGTCCCGTTCCACTTTCCTGATACGTTTTTATGATGTAGACCATGAACCATTTTAGTAGCCCTTCTTTGCACATCCTCTATTATGTTATGGCCCATATTTACTAATTAGTCTTCGCCCATAAAACACCTTATAGATCGTTCAAAACAATGAGCTGTGAGGTGTCTTAAGGCAGCAAACTGTCCCAAACTGATGAACAGTGTTCTAGATCAGCGGTGCGCAAACTGGGGGGCGCGAGACAGCCGGCGGGGGGGTTGTAGGGTTTACAGAGGCCCTGCGCGGTTCCCGAAGGCACTCAAATTAAGTGCTGGGGGAACTGCAGGGCCTCTGTAAACTTTTACTTACCTTGGCTCCGACGACTTCCTTCCCGCGTCGCCATTTCATGTGCCGTCACGTTGCTATGGCAACGTGACGTCATGGTGCCGGAGCGGATGTAAGTGGGGGTTAGGGGGAGAGGCGCGGGAGTGAGGGGGGCGCAGGGAAAAACGTTTGCGCCACCCTGTTCTAGATATTGTCTTACCAATGGTTTATAAATTGCTCACCAATACGGTAATTCCCATCAGGCTTATTTTAGTCCTATGTTGGACTGCACCTTTTACACCCATTAAACATGTCACTGTCTCTAGGTCCTAGATGGAACTAACCAATTAACCATGTAATTGACCTTAAGTCACTTTGGTCCTACATGGGACTGACCCTTTAACCCGTTAAACATGTCACTGTCATTATGTCACTCTGGTTCTACGTGGACTGACCTTTTATCCATTCAACATGTCACTACTGTATCATTAGGTCACTTTGGTCCTACGTGGGACTGACCCTTAGACTCATTATACCCCTTCACAATCATAATGCCGATTTCTTTGACCCCTTTTGCTTTGCAATACACTGCAGGCCCCTCCGGAAGCGAAGGGGTAAAAATTCCACCCTACAAAAGGAACGCGACCCATTCATTATTTCAATTCTCTTTCCGGGGGCCGTTTTTTACATTTCTACAAAGGCCAACCCCATGTGTCTGACACAGAGCCATGTGAATTATTCATAGCTCTCTGTTTTATTGTTCCCCGGAAACCTTTTGACAGATGAACCTGTTATAGGATTTAGAAATCGATTCAGACAAGTCCATTGCTGTCAGCCATCACTCTCATAATGCAAATGAAGGAATGTGTGTCATATTAGCCCTGTTACGGTGGCAAGCTCCTTGTAGGAGCTAAGTGGGAAAATAGCAGTGCCTCATTAATATGTTTAAGGTGCAATCCCTACTAGTTTAGGAAAACAGATGTAATCAGACTTAAAACATTTGGCTGTTCTGGTTTCTTCGGAAATTAATATTAATTAATTCATTAATTTGGGCCTCTGAATTGGGGGGTTACTTTTCAATTAAGCATCTACGTCCACCCTGTCACAGAGGCCAATAAATATAAGGGGGAAGGGACAGGAGGGGCATTGCCTGTGAAAACTCCTGTTCCGCACATATTGGTATCAGACAAAAAGGCAATGAAACCCCTCCCAAGTCTCAACTCACTGTATTTAAATAAGAACATTAAAAAATTATTTTAAATACTTATGACAAGTATATTTTAGTAATAAAAAAGGTATCAAGATATATGTATATCTTTATTTATATAACGCCATTCATGTACATAGCGCTTCACAGCAGTAATACACGTGACATAATATTATAACATAATGGGAATACGCGATTCAGACATAAAAGTAATATTAGGAAAAGGAGTCTCTGCCTCGAAGAGCTTACAATCTAATTGGTAAGTAGGAAGAACCGAGACAGAAGGAGGGCATTCTGATAAGTGTCTGCTAGGGGCCAAGGTCAGTGCATCTGCGATGTCTTGGGTCAGCCCGGAGCTACCGATATCCTCCGTTAAAGAGGTGAGTTTTAAGATGGGTCTTAAAAGGTGGATAGAGAGGGTTCTAGTCGGGTGTTGAGGGGAAGGGCATTCCAGAGGTGCGGGGCAGTGACCGAGTGAGGTTTTAGGCGGGAGAGGGCTTTAGATACAAAAGGAGTAGAGAGAAGACATCTTTGAGCAGAACGCAAGAGATGGGCAGGTGTATAGCGAGAAATTAGGGCTGAGATGTAAGGAGGGGCAGAAGAGTGTAAAGCTTTCAAATATAGGAGGAGAATATTGTGTGTAATACCGGATGTGATAAGAAGCCTGTAAGGAATCGGGGATCACGTCCTTTGCGGCGTGTTCCCTCCTTACCTGCTGCTGCCGCCACCGCGGCAGCCACTGTTCCTGCCCATGCGCGCTCCCCCACTCTCATTACAGAGCGCTCGCGTGCCCGCAGCTCTTCTAGCTGCCGCACAGAACCTGGACCCGCCTCCCGCACGGCGTGCACACGCGATGACGTGCACCGATCCCCAGCTGCGTGGCAAGTCTCTCTTCCCTGCATGTGGCCTGAAGCCTATTCCAGCTCTGCTGGGGCCGCGCCTCCGCTCCGCCCCCTGTCCCCATTGGCCTGCCCTGCCTTTAAGTACTTCCTGCTTCCTCCCATGCTTTGCACAGCATAATCCTATGTAGCCTCGTGAAGCTCACTTCATTTCTACAGTGCTCTCTCTCCTTTGCAGTTAACCTCTTGTGTACCGACTCGGCTTGTTTGTGGACCCTTCTGGATTTTGGATTTTTGGCATACCTTCAACTACGGCGATCTCTCCTACCCTTGAACACGGCATACGGACTCGGACTACGCTGCTCTCTCCAATCCCAGACCACGGCTTACGGATCCCTACTATCCTGTCTTCTTCAATCCCGGAACTCGGCAAGTATACCGCATCTTCTACACTCTCCAACCCAGACCCGGCTAAACTATCCGCCTTCCAGGCACGCCTCTGCTGCTGTGGGTGGTGGTGTTATACCTTCCCACCTCAGTGCCGGGGTCTTGTCCTGTTTGTGGGCAGCGCGAGCGTTACAAAGCCAGGAGAGGGGTTTCAGCAGGAGAGACGCTGCTGAGATAGATTTAGGAGAGAGCAAAGTGATTGTAGCAGCAGCGTTTAGGATAGATTGTAGGGGAGACAGGTGGGGGTAGGAAGGTCTGACAGTAGAAGGTTATAATAGTCGAGATGGGAGAGAATGAGGGCTTGTGTTAGAGTTTTAGCAGTAGAGCGGCAGAGGAACGGGCGTATCTTTGTAATGTTACGGAGGAAAAAACAATAGGTTTTAGCTTCATTGTGAATGTGAGAGGCGAAAGTGAGGGAGGAGTTAAATGTGATCCCTAGGCAGCATGCTTGTGATACTGGGTGTATGACAGTACTGCCAGCAGTAATGTAGGAGTTAGTAGGGCCAGGCTTGGCAGGAAATATTAGGACCTCGGTTTTTGACATGTTAAGTTTGAGGCAGTGGATGGCCACCCAGGATGATATAGTGGAGAGACATTCAGAAACTTTGGTCTGTACAGCAGGTGTAAGGTCTGGGGTTGAAAAGTAAATTTGTGTGTCATCATCATAGAGGTGATATTTGAACCCAAGAGATGTGAAAAGGTGTGTAAAGAGAAGAGGTCCCAGGAGAGATCCCTTGGGTACGCCAACAGAGAGGTCGACGAGGAGGTGTTAGCAAATGAGACACAAAGTATGATGGGAGAGGTAAGAGGAGATCCAGGTAGACCTTTGTTATGGATACCAAGAGTATGGAGAATGTGAAGAAGAGGGTGGTTCACAGTATCAAAGGCTGCAGAGAGGTCAAGCAATATGAGCAGAGTGTAATGACCTTTGTCTTTGGCAGTATAGAGGTCATTCGTTATTTTATGTAACCCCTTAAACATGTCACTGACGTTAGTACACTTTGGTCCTCAGAGGGCTTGCACCTGTAGGGTCTAGACAGGTATGAGGTGTGTGTATATATAATATCCCAATAATAACGGCTTTGCAGAGTTTGTGCTATCATTAATCTTCATAGACTCCAACAGATGTATATACAGGCATATTGATGATCCAGTAACTAATTATGCTGCCATCATTATCCAAATAGATAAAGGGGAAGAACTACTACTAAGCAGGTTAATTAAATGGTGGTCATCGTTAATATACCCCAGAGAAAATATTTTCACATCAATATATCCCCAGAAATTATTTCAGAATACCCAATGCCATATTCCACGGAATATACAAATACTTAGGTTGTTCAGTAAGTGTCACAAATAGGGGGGTTTGGCCAGACTATTTGGGATCACAAAACACACACAACACAGAGGTTAAATAAACGAAGATTTATATTGGCTGGAGTGAACAGGGAACAACACAATGCAAAGACCGAGCAACAACTCACCAAAACGGAATGCGGGGGACTCCTAGCTCATTCGGTGCAGGGTGCTGCCAAAGCTAGCTTAAGTTGGATGCCGCCTCGATCCGTCCGTTCCAGAGTATCCCAGTGACCAGAGATGACAGCCCCAGGTCCGCACAGTTCACTACGCAATTGGTCTCTAGGCAGCAAGACCAACCAGGAACAACTGTGGGACCCTGATTGGCGTCAGCTTGTATACTTTTCCAGCCTCCATTTGGAAACATGAAGAACCGGGTGCCGACCAATCAGCTGAGACCTTTCCTTCTCTGAGTCAATTAGGGGTAAGGGGGTGTCATGAAAGGACCAATCAGGGCGGTGGGCATAGCAAGTGCCTAAGGAAGGCCCGAGGGGTGGGACTTTAGTGGGAAATTGGAACTGACCAATGGGAACCGACCTGAAGGGCTAGGACCCAAGCCCCGGTTCCTGATTTCAGCTTGCCTTGCTGCCAGGGGTGGTGGTTGGGAGGACAGTGCTCCTTCCTCACCTCACCATTGTCCATAAGCACTGCACCTGTCCCCACACAAAGGCTAGCCCTCTGACTCATTGTGCCCGATACTAGTCATTGTTACTAGCCCAGGCACACAATGAGACACATATATACATAACTTAGAGTTACATATTACCAGGACTGGCAGCAAGTCTCCAGCCCTGAGATGGCCAGTTAACCCTTGGTTGGGTCGCCATTTTTTTACAAGTAGGGGACAAGCGGGTTTAACCTTTATTTTGCGTATGTCACACTGCCTGTACCATCACAGTAAGCTCGTAGGGGCAGGGCCTCCCTTTGCCTTATGTTGTCATTTACTGGCTACTCTTCGTCCCATTGTTTGTACTCTATTTCCTGTGTATTGTAATTGTGTAAAGTGCTGCATACATTCTTGGCACTATATAAATACACTTATGCATACCTACATATATAAGACAACACCCGCTGCTCTGGTCTGAGCCTCGTTAAGGTATCAGCTCTAAATGAGCCAAAAATGCAGTAGACATCCCAAAGCCGGACTGCGTAATAAGAGGTTTCTTTGGGGGTTTCACAATGGTGGCCATATTTAAGAGGCCCCAAAGAAAAATAATTTGATGTGGATGTTGCTTTGGAATTGGAAGCCACATCAGGTCGATAGTGAAATTGGGGATTTAGATGGGGGGGCAAATAGGATTTCAGAAGGGGAAAGGGGGAGGGAGAGGGGGGTGATGGAGGTGTTATGTAGCTTTACAGCCAATAAAGATGAGGGAGAAGCCAGCTTTTACCTGTGTAAACTCTGATTTCACACAAAACAGAGCAGCCCGGGGAAATCCCAAGCAGTGTACACAAAGGGATCATTGTTATGGGTCTTCAGGCAACGTGTCTGCCGTATACCCACACATTCTGCCCTTGCCAGGTTCCAGATTTGACTTGGCAAGCAGAGATCACAACGTAATTTTTCACCATATAACCAGCATGGGTTTGCTTTACCATGGCGCCATCTGCTTGGTGATTGTGGGTAATGCACCTATGGTATTTTACATACTGTCCCACTTCTCAATATATACAGTACAATGTTATCACCTTAAAGTACAGTGCGTTTAAAAAAACTCACGCTCACGCCACCACCCCCCCCCCTCTCTCCTGCGGGGTCATGGCAAGGCGTCGACAAAGACCACATGGGAGAAGTTACAGACACATTGCGCGGTCCCTCAGCATTTAAGGCCTTGGGGAGAGCGCAGGACCTCTGTAACTGCCACACCCCCCTTAGAAACGCCCCCCCCAGTTTGCACACCCCTGGTATAGATAATAAAAATAATATGGCTACTGGGGGGTTAGTTTTGCTCTGGCGGCCAATAGAAAGCCAATTGTGCGATGACCCTACAGCCATCATGGTTTGTTCCTTGTTGGCGAAAGTAAACAAAGTGTGTGTGTGTGTGTGTATCCCAAGAGATCCAATATACTGACAAAGCACGAGAGATAAATCACATAAAAGTGGTTTATTGGGTCCAAAATGCACACATATGTCCAATGCTTCGGTCCCCAGGGGGACCTTCTTCAGGAGTGGAAATGAGACTGAAACGTGGGGCGTGTGCGTGCATTTTGGACCCAATAAACCACCTTTATCTCTTGTGCTGTGCCGGTATATTGCATCTCTAGGGATCCACATAGACTAACTATTTACCCTTTTCCGTGCAACACACACACACACACACACACACACACAGTTCCCCAGATCTTTGCGTGCGATATATATACAATTTTTTAAATAGTGAATGCTTTCAGGCATGTAACCCCTTCTCTGCAGTTTCCAATAACCGTTTCGTGGTAGATGTGGTATAATTGTTTTTCAAATTCAGTCCCAAAAGCGGAACCCCACACAATATGTACAACATTCCGCTTTTGTCCACTACTTGTAAAACTCTGAGCCCTACTTATGGTAAAAATGCGGCAGCGATCCTAAAGCTGTTCTGTTAGAGGGTGTTTCTTCGGAAATTCACAAACTGCTGGTGGATTTGACAGTGACATTCGGGATTAGGATTAAATCAGGACAAGTAAAAAGGAGATTTGTTGAATTTGTTAATTGGGACTAGGGGTTTAACCAGGAAATGCATGGCTGGTGTCATGATTATATTTTTGAGGGATCGTCTGACGTAAAAACATATGTGATTACTAACCATGATGCAAAACCCTGAGTTTAATTGATAGATAGGATTAGACTTTACCTTAACAGCACTAATGGGATTTATTGATTCAGAGAGAGATCAGAATGGGGAAAAATCGCAAGTGTTCCACAGTAATTCAAAATAATCACATTGCTTTCCATGGGGTGGAGAGAGAGGAGCATCCTACAATCTAATTAGCATTAATTAACAATCATGGCCCAGGGAGAATAATGGTCTGAGGCAGGATTTGTTAGAGGTAATAACAATTTCAGATGTGTGTGTGTGTGTGTATGTATGTATGTATGTATGTATGTATGTATGTATGTATGTATGTATGTATGTATATGTATGTATGTATGTATGTGTGTGTATGTATGTGTGTGTACAGGCAGTCCTCGGTTATCCGACACAATGCGTTACTCAAAATGGCGTTGGATAGCGAAACGTTGTAAAGTGAACCACGTTTTCCCATAGGAACACTGTTTAAATGAAAGGTTCCGTTCCCAAAGGCATTTTTAATGCTAAAATACACAAAATATTTTACGCAGACAATAAGATATGCAGCACACACAAATTATATAGTGCATGTACTGTATTATATATATAATATAAAAATATAATATTATATATATTATATACACAAACAACTTTGCAAAGCGTCGTAAGAGCGTTGGATAAGCCGTTTTGGCGTTGTAAAAATGAACATAGGTATGCATTGCATAGCGTTGGATAAGCCATTCGTTGTAAAACGAGGACTGCCTGTATATGTGCATGTATGATAGATATGTACAGTGTGCGTGTGTACACCTTTTTGTGTATACAAAATGAGGAGAAAGTAAATCATAACGTAAGGTTGAGGGAGACCCTGTCCCCAAGAGCATACAATCCAAGTGGTGTATATACATACATACATACATACACCACTTGGATTGTATGCTCTTGGGGACAGGGTCTCTCTTGACCTTATGATTTACTTTGTCCTCATTTTGTATACACAAAAACATAAGTGTACACACGCACACTATAGATAGATATCATATACACACACACACAGTACCTTTTGCACAGAGCGCCCTCACTGCACTGGCAGTACTCCTGCACGGAGCGCCGTCACTGCACTGGCAGTGCTCCTGCACAGAGCGCCCCCACTGCACTGGCAGTGCTCCTGCACAGAGCGCCGTCACTGCACTGGCAGTGCTCCTGCACGGAGCGCCGTCACTGCACTGGCAGTGCTCCTGCACGGAGCGCCCTCACTGCACTGGCAGTGCTCCTGCACGGAGCGCCCTCACTGCACTGGCAGTGCTCCTGCACGGAGCGCCCTCACTGCACTGGCAGTGCTCCTGCACGGAGCGCCCTCACTGCACTGGCAGTGCTCCTGCACAGAGCGCCCTCACTGCACTGGCAGTGCTCCTGCACAGAGCGCCGTCACTGCACTGGCAGTGCTCCTGCACGGAGCGCCGTCACTGCACTGGCAGTGCTCCTGCACGGAGCGCCGTCACTGCACTGGCAGTGCTCCTGCACGGAGCGCCGTCACTGCACTGGCAGTGCTCCTGCACAGAGCGCCGTCACTGCACTGGCAGTGCTCCTGCACAGAGCGCCCTCACTGCACTGGTAGTGCTCCTGCACGGAGCGCCGTCACTGCACTGGCAGTGCTCCTGCACAGAGCGCCGTCACTGCACTGGCAGTGCTCCTGCACAGAGCGCCCTCACTGCACTGGCAGTGCTCCTGCACAGAGCGCCCTCACTGCACTGGCAGTGCTCCTGCAGCTGCATTAATTTTTTTTATAGATTTGTTTCACTATCATTATTAGGGCACTCCTGGTTTTAACTGCACTGCAGCTCTTACATAGCACATATAGTGCTTCTTAAATGTTACCCCTTTAGGCACCGTATAGTTGTGTGAGGTGACCATTGATCCACAGAAGAACAGCATTAAAGAAAAATGAGATTGGAGAGATGTTTTATTTAATATGAAGGTGCTTAACATTATATACTGCAAGAAAACAATCTGCCGTATATAGTATACACAGGTATATAAAACAAGTCCGAGCATAAATTGTACAGTGCTCTAAAATTCTTTCCAGGGGGCTTAATTATCCCAAAACATATGTACATATTTACATATGATACAAGTTCAAAGAAATATATGGAGTTTACTTACAGTTAATTTGTTGTATGTAAGTACTAACACTTACCATTTTGTGTAAGACACATTGTTAAAAGGATTTCTACAAACCCTAGTAAAATGAGCATGCTGCAATAGTAGGAAATGCAAAAATCAGACCCCAGACCCCAAACCACTTGTTACAGAAATACTCTGCATCATTATACAGTGCAGCATGTTCATTATCAGGAGGTGAAAGTGTATAGAGATACTCATCACCATTATACAAAGCAGCATGTTTCTGCTACAGGCCCACCTGGCTGCAAAGGGGTTAAAATTCAGGGACCATTGCTTAAAATAAATCTGGCAAAGCATAAAATAGCCCGCTGCTGGCGTCGTGTAAAAGACGTTCGTGTAATTACATTTCTATGTTCCAACTTGGTTGCTGCCTCTGGAAGTTCAAGCTTTGGATGAGAACTTGTTCCTGCCCCTCTGTGATCTTACACCCCGTTGGCGCTGGCCTTTGTCTGCGGGATTAAACACATTGAGTTTTATTTAGAAGCAGACATTTTATTTGTTATAAAGCAGCAGCCCCTCCCTTAAAACAAACTTTTTTCTTTTTTACCTTAAATGAACCAGGCCCCCCCCCCCTGCTAAACCCCAACACATTTGAAAACCAACGAAACATCCTATACTATGAAACCGTTATGACAAGCGATACAGAAGGCCTTACACAGGCCTGTCTTCTCTCTACCCCCGTGTAACTCTAGCTCACACCTACAACCCTTCTCACATGCTACACTCGACCTCTGAAACTCGCCATCTCAATCTTCTCTTTAACTTCAAAACCTGTCGGGGAAATCCCCTGTTTAATGAAGAGTTTACTCACCAATTTATAGTACACTCATGGACACTAGACAACACACTCAAATGTACTCATGGTTTTATCAGTCTTCGCGTGTGTGTGTTTTTATCTGAACTTGCATAACTGAAAGTGGGTAAAAATACCTCTAAACGTGAATTAAATACTACCCCCCCCAAAAAAATAAATGGACCATACTTTAGTGCGTTTACCAACTTACATTCTCCTTGGATTGTCGTGCAGATTCCTTTAACTGAGCGTTTGAGGTGAATTCTTCATCCTCCAGGAAGATTTAAGGTAAACAAAGACACTTAGAAAAATACAAACATTAAAAAAAAGGTAACACAATTAAGGTTTAGATTCATTTTCTTTGAGGGTATCATTTAGGACCAAACTAAACGGACGTAAAATACAGTTATGCGTAAAGGGTTTTAGTCACCCAATGACCCATGTAGGACCAAAATGTGACCTAATGAACGTGCCCTGCTTAACGCAGCCTTGCAGATTGCCGCCCGTGACAATTTATGCCGGGATTGTGGGCTGCCTACACGGGGGAGCGCCGGGCAAGTGCCCAAGACACGGCGGCGGATAGGAGACCAACTCCCGGTGTTCCAAAGCCAGAAGCGAGTATCCACCAGATGTCGGGCCCAATGTCTGCCGTCAGCTGTTTGGGAGGCCCCCCCCACTCAACATGTAAGGCCAAGGAGAGAGATTCATTTAATGGTTAATGGGTTAGTCCCACTTGGACCAAAATGATCCAATGACAGCGACCCATTTAATGGGTTAAAACACAATAAATTATTGGCCACTCTAGCAGCAAAAGGATGAGACTAAAGCCAAGTTTACCTATGACTTCTGGTTAACGCAGGGACATAACATTATGTTAAACACATTTTCATGAGCAGGAGATGAATGAGAACAGCTCATTAATAACTAACTGACACAGCAGGCTCTGCAGAAAACATGGCTTAACATTGTTATCAGCCTTCGTGGATACAGCATTGTTATTAACGTGACGTTAACATCACAGTAAGTAGCCCAATGGCGCTTAGTGCATCAAGGCCCAACTCCGACAGATATTTACCTTTACACCCTGTAATGTTGGAGCAGGGTCGGTGAAAATCTCCTTGGCGTCGGAACTGGGCAGCGCTGGAGGGGAGTCGGTCTTTGGCACCTGTGGATTAGATGTACAGTACCCGGGTGCTCATGAACAAAATTTAAACATCATAGAAAAAGAAGGTACTCACAGGGCTTTAACAAAAAATGTGAAGAGAGTTTATGTTAAGATATATACACACATACACGCACACCTGCTCGACTCGCCAGTGAGGCAGCACTGCAAGAACACGAAGACGAACATGAAAAGATTAAATGGACTAGTGCTGGCCTTCGTAAGAAGAAAAGGTGATGGCCTCATTGAGCTCAAAAGCAGACACCTATTCTGTTACAGAAGTGCAGGTAATGGAAGAATCAGTGGCTTTATCATCATTAACAAGAGATGGAGAAACAACAAAGCTCATCAGAAAGAGCAGCCAGAATCATCATTCAGTTGACAAATATACAGGCTTCAAATAATCCAAGTGCTCCAACATATCATGCCTGGCAGACAATGAAGTGGAAGACTTCTACCATGAAATCAAAGCAACTTAAAAACCGATAATATCACCTTAAGGTCAATTTGGGAAATTTCAATGCAAAGATTGGTCCCCATAGAAAGACTATGATAAATATCCTATATTTGTATTTACAGTATATTGAGCCAGAGGGAGGCAAACAAAAACCCCCAGTGATGTATCATCCAATGTGGTCTCATAAGAGAAAATTAAATTCCTTCCAGACACCAAATAATGGTAATCAGCGCGGATCAATATTCCCTTACTGGTAATCAGATTTCTCCATCGATCAACATCCTTCCCATGTCTGTTTTCACCACTGCCGCAGACACGCGCTATTCCTCCTCTCCACATGCCGACTGGAGCAGGAGGGAGCAGAGGAGACAGGTGTGGACAATGGCCGCTACCTGGGTGGCCGGAGGCGAAACAATGATACTTTGCAGTAATTTGATTTTCTGCAGTAAATGGGATATTGTACACAGGCGACACGTTTTATCCGAGCACGGCTAGCACCGCAAGCCGGGGGATGCCCCGGCGTGCTGGCCGCACTCCCTCAGCGTGCCGCGCGTCATCGGGTGCCTGCGCCCCCTGCACGCGCGTCCAGGGCTCCCCGAGGGAGCCCTGGTGTCCCGCGATGTGGGGGACGGCGGCAGGGGGTTCCGGGGGACCCGGCGGACCTGGCAGCGGGGAGGAGAAAGCCCCGATCGGAGGGCGCTCCTCCGCAGCTTCGGCGCGCGCCCGGCACCCTCCGGCGCGCGCCAGGTTACTGCTGCGGCCGAGAACGGGCAAATGCTCGAATAAACTCGGCCGCAGCAGTATTATGATACTCCAGCCCAATGGTTTTTAATATTTTTTTTGGTTAAGGAACCCTATAATTATATTGCAGAAAACTGCGGAACCCCAAACCTCTCTAATAGCGCGTCTGATATCAGATGCATTGTAAGGAACCCCAACCCTCTCTAATAATAGCGCATCTGAGATCAGATGCATTGTAAGGAACCCCAACCCTCTCTAATGGCGCATCTGAGATCAGATGCATTGTAAGGAATCCCAACCCTGTCTAATAGAGAGTCTGATATCAGAACCCAAGGGCTCCTAGGAATCCCGGTTAAAAAAAAACACTACTCAAGAGTGTGATATTCGCTGCCCAATAGCACAATATTCTGCACCAGTGAAGTACTAAAACATGAAAGAGTAATACTTTGCACCTATATGGTACAAACCCAGCATAATATGCCACTATTATAATATACTATTCATGAATATGACACTAATGAACACCAAGCACCGATACGCTTACGTGACACTATATAGTATGGTAATATGATAGTAATAGAAGCTGCCCCAACATGATACTCATACTGTACAATACCACATACTATATGCCCAGATAGAATACGTGCAAATGCAATACAGTGATATTATGATGAAATGTAATAAAGGGCTCTTCTGATAGAGCAGGGACTAAATAATGAGTCGCCAGGTGGTGATACATTGCACTGCTTACCTCTACTGTCTGATTCACAGGTAGGATGGTCTTGGGTTTAATTTCTGTCAGGTACAGGGCTCGGGAGAGAAGCAGAAGTGATGGGGGGACGTTCTCCTTAAGGTGCAAATCCAACCACTAAGAGGAGAAGAGGCACTGCATAATGTTATGGAGTAACGCTACACACGTCAACCCTCTCATAATAAACATGCTGCTCTGACTAAAATGACCACGAGTATCTCTATACACTTCCAGCCCCTAATAACAAGCATGCTGCACTGTATACCAATGCTGTGTATCTCTACATACTTCCAGCCCCTAATAACAAGCATGCTGCACTGTATACCAATGCTGTGTATCTCTACATACTTCCAGCCCCTAATAACAAGCATGCTGCACTGTATACCAATGCTGTGTATCTCTACATACTGTACTTCCAGCCCCTAATAACAAGCATGCTGCACTGTATACCAATGCTGTGTATCTTTACATACTTCTAGCCCCTAATAATGGACATACTGCATTGTATACCAATGATGTGTATCTTTACATACTTCCAGCCCCTAATAATGGACATACTGCATTGTATACCAATGCTGTGTATCTCTACACACTTCCAGCCCCTAATAACAAGCATGCAGCACTGTATGCCAATGCTGTGTATCTCTACACACTTCCAGCCCCTAATAACAAGCATGCGGCACTGTATACCAATGCTGTGTATCTCTACATACTTCCAGCCCCTAATAATGGACATACTGCATTGTATACCAATGCTGTGTATGTCTACAGACTTCCAGCCCCTAATAATGGACATACTGCATTGTAAAACAATAATGCAGTATCTGCATACTACCTGCTTGATTTGCTCCTTGAGCTGCTCCTCTGTGAGGCCCAGTGACCTCATTCCCCGCGCTCTGCTCGCAGCTTGCAGCTCCGCCACATTGAGATTCTCTACCCCCTCATTTGAGATCATCTGTAGAGCAGGAGAGAAGCGAGCAAGAGTGGTCAGTTTTCTTTCATGACCATCAGCCCCAGAGATCACAAACAGAGTGAAACCTCATCTGGGCAGGGACTGTGTCTGTAAATAATCCTCTGTGCAGCGTACCGCGCACTATACGGTCATTGTGAAGCGCTTACAGTCCCATTGGGAGAAAAGCGCTATATGAAATAAAGTTATCTCTACAACCAGTCTCAAATTACTAATGCTCTCTCTTTGGACCATGGAATCCCATTTCCTTCTGGTAAAATGAATGCTTAAATCTTCTGTATGTTGCTAATGCAAAATGCTGTGTTCGCCATATTGACGAACATATTTATTTTCATAGAGCTCCAAGTGTATAGTGTCATGCGGAATACCAGTTGAAGCTTATTCAGAATAAATCAGCACAGTGTCGGCAATGTTACGTGTGTGTGTGTCCCACCTCATCGTCGGCCCGTATGGACCGGAGCTGCATGAGCATCTGGAAGCGCAGCAGGTTGTTGGTTCCGATGGGCTGCAGTTCTAGCAGCCGACATAGGGCCACGAGCTGCGACCTTTCCAGGTGCTCCAGAGTCAGCTCGTCCTCAAACAGCTTGGAGAAGCGCACAATCTCCTGGGTGCTCGGCTGCACCCCTGAACCTCGTACCTGCAACCAGAAGGTTCGTGTATATGATGTGTGCACACTTAACTACAGATCATACATTAAACATTTGGTTACGATCGTTTAATACAATTGTTTGCATAGTAACAGGGATTGGACCAGAAACTAACCTGTTGCACATACGATGAGAATTGCTGCTGTCTATCCCCCCCGGTCTCTGCCTTGTTTCTCCGAGCCATTTCCGAGATAGTTTCCTGGAGAAACTTTGCCATTTCCAACTTTGCCCCCAACGTCTTCTTTACCTTCTCTTCCTGGGTTATGAACACAGCCCGGAGGATTACAAAACCGCATTGAAATAAGATTAGATTCTTGGATATCAAATGATATAAAAACTGTGGGGTTATATAGTAAAAAGGTAAAAATAACACATTCATATATTACATGGTCTTAGAAAGCAGATAGTATTATAATAAAAAATATCAGCACTGTATAAGGATACCGAATATCTCTATACACTTCCACCCCGATCACGAACATGCTGCACTGTATAAATGATGCCCAGTAGTTGTACACACATTTTGAAATGGCCAAAGCAAAAAGGTAAAGCAACTGACCTTTTTGGATTCTGTCTCAAACGTGGAAGGTAACATCTCTGGGAAGAATTTAAGGAATACGGGCAGCAGGAACTCCATGAAGGGGACAATAATGAAGACGATAAAAGGGACCAGCCGGAACAGATCTGCACATGTCCTCATCAGCTTAGAAACACAAGAGTTAACATAAATAATAAGTGGGGATTCTGGAACTGAAGATTAATAGATAATGGATTCTTTCAAAAAACAAAACCCCACTAATCACCTTGCACTTCCAGTTAAAACTAGAGTTGTGCAGTATATAGATATAATTATAATGTCTTGGTAAGAAAACATTCCAACAAGTTATTATAAATTGGGACATGGAAAGCAACGGGCAGTGACGCCCATCGATGATGTCCCAGACAGACTTTGTGGCTCTGACATCACCAGTGGACGTCTCTGACCTGCTCAGAACTGAAAACATATTTAATACAGGTAAAACAAAAAAAAGGAAATTTACCTTCCCATATTTCTGCTTCTTAGGAGTACTCTATGGCAGCCAGAAACAGATGGAATAACTCCTCCTCCAAGCTGGGGTAGGACAAGAGTTCTTGTCACATTAAAAAAAAAAAAAAAAAGGAGGTGGTGTGGTCTCCTCTGGTCAGCTATTTCTTTATCAAAGCTGGCAAAAAAAAAAAAAAGTAGAGACAATAAACATGCAGAGGTGGGATGTATTCTGCCGTAGAGGACTCAAAATCAACCGAAATATCAGAAAGTACCATTCCTATTTTATTCCGTGTCTTCTATGGCAGCCAGGAACAGATGGGATTTCCCAGAGCAATTACATTTATTGGGTGGGACAACTTGGCACTACAGCCTGCAGAACCTTTCTGCTGAACCTTGCGTCAGAAGAGGTTGGAAGATCCAACCAATAGTGCTTGATGAGGTATGGGAGATCAGGATGAGGCCTTGAATAAACAACTGGAGCTCTCTCCGCCTTGGCCCTAGTTGAGAGGGCCTTCAGTCGCTGCTGCAGCAGCTCTTTCCCACTGCGGCTTTACATGCCTCCTGTATAGCAGATGTCATTCATCTTGAAATGATGCTGCCAAGGCAACTTGACCCTTCCAATTAAAAAGGAAAAAAAAAAAAAGGAAGAAGGGTTGTGAAGATACAGTAATTTAAATCCTTCCATTAACTGTAGATGGACCTTTAAAGCCCCGACTACATCTAAACTATGCCATCTTCTTTCTTTGTTAGTTGGATTCGTGCAAAAGGATGGGACCACTACATTCGGATTTAGATGGTATTCTGAGGAAACCTAAGACATAATGGTGTGGCACTGTCGTCATCACCATCGCCTCCTTGTGAATCTGTAGAAAAGGCCCTCCATGGGCTGAAGTAATCACCATGAGAAACACACAACCTTGACCATCAAAAACCATTATTGAAATATCTTGGTGCGGTTTGCATGGGGGGAACCGACATACTTTCCAATACCAGGTTTTAAATCCCATGTACATTTAAAACAATGTTTAATATGATGAATATTAAATACTTTTAGCAAGGCAAACACAGCTATAGGAACTTATTCATGAATTCTTTTTACTTGAAATCCAGAGTCAGAAGCACCCAAAGTATATGGTTAATTTGTAGAACTAGCTCAGACTAGTCACTGATGCATCCCGTGTATCCACACTCAATATTTGCTGGTACTGGCTTAACAGAACAGATGCTCCCCCCCAAAAAAACTGAGGAAGCAGGGGGTTTCCGAAGTTGAACCATGTTAATTTCAGCTCCGGAGATACTTACCTCCGTAGGTCATGCCGGTAGCAGCTCTTATTTCTACCAACGCTCTCTCATCCTGTTTAGACCAGTCACTAGGGTATCCTCAAGATCTAATGAATCAAGGTCATATCTAGTTTGGAGATCGGGCTAGTGGTTTACAGAAATCACTTAACTATTGCTTATCGACTTTGACTGGCTACTTTGTTACTAATAGCCACTTAATGACTAAGATGTACTAAGAGACAGCCACTAATGCCGTTTTAGCTTGGTGAGACGAGATAAAACATTGGAAACAATCACTTACTGTATCAGGATATCGCATTTAACACTTTCAAAGAGGGTACAAAGGCCAGGTTTTTGTATCTGTAACGATTCACAGCCTAGCCTATGACCTTATTATTAAATACAAATGAATAACTAATTAAGCCAGTACCAGCAAGTATTAATTATTGAGTGTGGATACTCATGATGCATCAGGGATTATTCTGAGCTAGTTCCGATAGCTGCTTCTGACACTGGATTTAAATTTTTTAGTAATAATAATTCATAAATTGTGTATAGCTGCATTTGCCTTGCTAAAAGTATTTTAATATTAATCATATTAAAATGTACATATATTTGTTCTCTTTTGCAATATCACTTTATCTCCTCTTGTTCAGATCCAGTCTAGTATATGGATATGTAGTTTTGGCTCAAATTCGGACCAAATCCCTGAACTGCTGTGTTCCCCACCACCAGGTTAGACTTGCGTTGCATGTGGGAGCCTGTGTCCTCTGAACCTGATGAAGTTCCTCTGCAACAGTCTGAAGTGAACCTGCACGCATGGCACAACATTTGTCACATAATCTCCTTTTGGCACAGAAGCCATTACCGCCTCCTGATATCTTGTGCACCAGGAATAGCACAGAATAGCCTTGGCCCACATGCTCTAGAGGCACTGGCAGGATTGCGGCATTTACCAGCAGTTTACATATTGCCTCCATCAAGGCAGTCTCTTTCTCCGGATGACAGACGTCCTTGAGTCCCTGAAGCGACTTTTTGGTTTCAGAAGAAATTTCAATGAATATGGACAATTATCTGATGGACCCAGGCATCTGTTGTCAAGTGGACCCAATGGTCTAGAAAGCCTGCCAGTCGGCGGCCTACTGGCACGCATTTCCAAACCGGGGCCTTGTGATCTTCTGTGACTTTGCCTCTTGATAATGATATGCGACTGCCCCTTGCCTGGGACTGTTTTTGAAAGAGGACTGCTGTGACTATAGGTCCCCAACCTCTGGTGTATAGCCTAACTGCTCTGTATGCTCCTGTCTACTGGAATGCCTTCCTTGGAGGTCTTATGATCAAAGATCGTTTCATCTTCCGATGCTGTGGTACAAACTGGCTTTTGCACTTGGATAATTTGCTTATAAAATTAGTCTAGGGCTTCTCCAAAAATATACCCGTATAAGGCAAAGTGACAAGCCTATTTCTGAACAATGTCCTCTGCCCATGGCTTCAGCCATAAAGGCCTCCTTGCAGCAACAGATTTGGTTGAAGATCCTGCCAATAGATGAATAATGTCCATCAACAAATCACATAGAAAATCCATAGCCAAATTCAGGTTAGAAAAATCGTCAAGTAATTTTTGCCTGGGGGTTTCTGCTTTCTTCTAAGTTTGATATCCAAATCCTCACGGTTTTGGAAATACATGCTATTGACGTAGCCGGTCTAATTGTAGCACCCAACATGTCATATGTTTTTCTAAAGATACCCTCCATTCGCCTGTCCATGGGGATCCTTAAAAGAAGAGACATCTTTCAATGGAATTGTTATATTCTTAGCTATTTCTGGCTATGGCTGCATCCACCTTCGGGAGAATGCTCCATATATTACCATCTTCCTCGCTGAAGGGGTACATCTTGGAAAATGTCTTAGTCGTAGCAGTTCTATCCAGAGCTCTCCACTCTGATGATATTAGACTCTTGATTGATTTATGGACAGGAAAGACACGGTACGATTTTCTTGGACTCTGTCACCATCGGGGTTGATCGGACTACCAGGGATCGCACCGACAGGACACAAGAATTTAATAAACCGAAGTAGTTTATTTAGCCTTTGTCAAAAGGGAAACAATACAACAAGCACAGAAATATTTAACCAAAATACAGGGATACAGGGAAACTCTTAGCTGGGTAGGTAGAGGGCGCTACAGAAGCCAGCTTACCATCAATATTCCTCATAGATGCTCAAGGGAAAAGTCACCATTTGGAACAGGACCACAACGGGGTCCACACGCTAGTCTCAACTACCAAGACTAACTAAACTTAAAGGGTCTAGATAAAAGACTACTGCAACGAACTGTAACTGGCAACAAATAAGACCCGCCATACCCTGGTTGGCCACAGTGCATATATCCGTCCCCCAGACAGAGAGATCCCAAGCAGTCTGGGGAAAAAACAATAGCTACGATCCAGGAACCATAGTCTCTCACGGCGGGTGGCCGATTGCCCTGTCCCCTGCACACAGCCCAGGCCCAGTGAAAAGGTTAACAGGACCACGATGGGCCCGGAAACAAAGTGAGATGCCCAAACACAGCCATTGCTCTCTCTGGCATAGGCCACTGGATCCATGCCCACGAAACACAGTAGGGAAATTGGGGGAAAAAAAGTGCCACAATACATGTATACGGTACATATAAAATTACACTGACTGAGTCCTTCCACATAGAAAGATGGCCTAAGGGAGCCGATCCATCATAGACCCCTAGAAAGCTCTCTCTTTGATATTCAAGGTAGTTATCATACGCTTTAGTAGTTTACCAATTAACTCCAACTTAAAAAACCCAGCTTCACCTTGAATCTCCATCAGAATTGGAGCATCCTCATAGCCCTAAAAAACCCGATCCATCCTGAAAATCCAGAATACTATCCTCTTCCATATAACGAGATGCCATAGATATAGTACTTTTCAGATTCTCATGAGATATTTGCCAAAACGATTGGAGCAATGAAGACTTCATCTAATTTATAAACCTATTAAGCTTGATATCCCAGTCATTACAATATTTTGACTTGGAGACAGCCTTCTTAGGTTTAACAGGCTGACTCTCCTAGTGAGGCGACATTTACTGGTGGGACAGACAGTGCACCTGAGAGCAATCTGGACTCACCATACCCCAAACAGCTTCCAGCCGACTAAGCACTCCTAAATAGGCTTTCTACCTCTACTGTGCTAATCCTCAGTCTAACTGAAAGTAAGCCCCACCGAAAGCACGCTGAACGGCTGCCTCCGGACGTCACTTCCGGATCTCCGTCCTGCACAGAAGACATGGGGAAGCGGTTGCGGCCTACACAGAATGCTGGAATGTACATGCTCTTGAGACCAGAAGTCGGGAAACCTCGCTGCGTGCCTGCTGCTGCAATTACCCAACATCGGCACCACAATGGGACCTCCATCAGGACATTGATCCAGTGAGTGCAAACAGGAGGGAAGGGCTGGCCTCGCGGTATGGCAACTAGAGCAGCCATAGAGGTTTTTTTAATTACCATACTCTATGGGCGGCATGAGAGCGGCCCATAAAAATAAAAAAAATAAATACAATCTCTAACAAAGAAGTTCCCCCCAACTAAGGTAAGACGAGAATAAATGACCCGAGGAGGGACCACACCACCATTATACCCGTGTAGAGAAGTCTTGTCCTGCCGCAGCTCAAAGGAGTGATCCCATCTGTTTCTGGCTGCCTTAGAGAATGCTGAAAAAAATATCATGTCTGCAAAGGTTTAGGTACGTTATTTTTGCATTACTAAACCTTAAAGCAGCAGCCCCACCTGATTTATACATGTGCAGGTGTCCCCGACTCATGCATTCATACACATGATTTGAGCCGGGGACTCATACAGAGCTCAACCCCGTTATTTTCAAACCTGGTCTCTGTGATAGTTACCAGTGTTCTTTCATGGAATATAAAATGGCCGTCCAATAGGAAACGTTCTATTGGCCTGTGGGGCCTGCAAGATTTGGCAATCATTTAAACTTCCCACCAGGAAGCAAGAACACTGGTAACTGCACATGTAAGTATCTTGGGAACAAAGGGGGTAACCAGAAGCCAAATTAGCGCTGGCCACCTCTGGAGGACCATCCAGTTCCCATCCTGTCAAAACAAAAAACCCACAACTGCTGCTTTAACATTATATTAAAATAAGTAATTGTTGCCACAGATAGGTTGCATTGCCCCTTTAAAACCATACCATTAAATTAATACAATGAGTAATAAATGTTACCATTAAAACCAAGTAAAATGGAGGTATTAAAAAGTCGCAATTCTATGCAGCGGGACCAAAAGACAACCCTCCGTAAACCATTTCACAATTGAATTATCTTGCTTAAACTAATTGTGCCGTGGTCAAAACAAATATTTGGCTGCTTGTGTTACCCTTAAAATTAAGAACAAGTTTAATTTCTTTGTGGGTGGGGGTCTCTGAATGGGAGAGCGTTTGTCAATCCAGCATTTTCTTTGCCCTTATCAGAGAGCTAAGAAAGATAACAGATTGTAAGCTCTTCGAACAGGGACTCCTTTTCCTAAATGTTACTTTTATCAGAAGCACTTCTTTTTTCCCTTTGTGTTATTTTTATATCTTATTATTTATAAGATTGTCACTATTACTGCTGTGAAGCGCTATGTACATTAATGGCGCTATATAAATAAAGACATACATACAAGGGAGAGAGATTGGGGCTTTGACTGCATAAATTAAAGTTCAACAAAAACAGTGACAGACATAAGGGAGCAGCCAGAGGAAATCAAACCTCTCCCAAGTCTCGACTTACCATGTTTACAAGATCAATGTAAAAAAAAAAAAAAAAAAAAAAAAATTAAAAAAAAATTATATATATATATATATATATATATATATATATATATATATATATATATATATATATATATATATATATATATATATATATGCAAATATAGCTGTATGCTCATCTGCATGTCTTAGGCAGGTCTGCAACCCCGCCTTTCCCCATTATCACCCAGCATACAGCACTTCCACTGCAGCAAGGGATTCTGGGAAATGACATGCAAATGAGCACATAGTGTCACTTTTTGCCTCAATAACCATTTTTAACATGGTTCCCTATAGGCTTAAGCTTGCTGCATGGTCACAGCTTTGAGCACAGCCAGGGTTAAGGTGCATACCCAGAAAACCACCCACAGACAGCTGTTTCGACCTTGATGGGTCTCATCAGTGTGGGGTTGATTTTACTGGGAATGCAAGAGAGGCTTATGGGATAGGCCAAACCATAATACTGAGTTAAGTTATGGTGAGTGCTGTATGCTGGGTGATAATGGGGAAAGGCGGGGTTGCAGACCTGCCTAAGACATGCAGATGAGCATACAGCTATATTTGCATATTTGCTTTCCTGTGGAGGGTTTTTGTCACTTTTTTTACTCACCATAACTTAACTCAGTATATATATATATATATATATATATATATATAAATAAAAGGCGCACGTGACGTCAATGCGGGTGCACACAGGATAGGGAAGCTCCGTGTACCCCGCCGGGAAAATTAGTGAAAATCCCCCAATCGCCGCTTCGTGAGGAGAATAGGACACGTGGTTTATAAAATGTTGTATGTAATGTGACTGTTGATGACTGTAAGAATTTTGTTACAAAATGGTTGTTCCCCCCACCCTCCCCTCAGCAATCACCCATTAGCGACCCCTTAAACATGTCACTGCCATTAGTACACTTTGGTCCCTTAGGACAGAATATATGTGAATACACGTTTAATTTAAGCCGAATGGTAACATACCCGCCTTCTCTCCCGCCTGCTCAGAACTTGGCCACGCAACAACCTCAAAACCGTTCGAGCGGCCACTCGACTGTCGATCCAGAGTAGCCGGAAGCCATTGTAGAAGTGTTTGATCTCGTCCACGACTCTCTGGCTCAGGGATTTGCGCGTTTCCTGTGGCGTTTTCTCCGCTTCTAGTGTGGGAGGAACGGGGGGAGACTTGTCCTGGAGCCGTAACTCAGAGGTGTGGTAAGTACGATTGCTGAATGAAGGGCAGAGGAAAGCAGCAGGAGCCCAGCAGCTAGTTTTGGGGTAAAATCCCCCATTTTGGGTGTGGGAAATGGAGGCGTATTTCGGACAGAAGCTCTTCTGCAGGACCAGGCTGGAACCCCTGTGAGAATAGAGGTTCAGATTAATGTAATTAAAGCACTGGCCAATCAGTGGGCTGTGTTCTTCTGCTCACTAGGACTTTCAGAAACCAAGTGTTTTGATTGGCTCGCACTGTGGTCATAGAAACGCAATCCCACACCATCTTGGAATGTTCCTTTCACCTACAGTTTCCATCACATTTTCCTCTTAAAAGTATGGATTCTTTAAGAATGGGATTCCTATAAATTAAGAGGATCAGTGGTACCTCCCTCTGGTGTGATACATGATGTTTCATGAGTGGGATTTCTATAACTGGATTCCGTCAGTGCGATCTGCATCTTATGGGATAATAAGATACACCATGCACGGGATTCCTAAAAGGTGAAAAGGTCAGCAAAGATCTCTCTTTTGATAAAGGGCATCTTATACACAGGATTACTTTAGCTGAACAGTATTAATGGCACCTCTTTCTTATGCTAATTGGACTTTTCATACACTGGATTCCTCTAATTTAACAGGGCAGTTCCCCTTTATGGGATAACAGGATGTCTTTCACAGATACCTCTATCTTGTTTGTTAATGGGACTCTCACACAGAGGATTCTTTTGACTTAATAGGATCAGAGCCACCACCCTCATATCGGATAAGAAGACATCACATGAACACGATCGCTCAAAACCTTCGTTGTGTCATCAAGACGCGCAGGATCGCTTATTTATAACTTAGTTATTAGGGTCCGCAGCACCTCTGTCTTACAGGATAAGAGGACTTTCTCATGCACAAGGGGTTCCCCAACTTAAACGGATCTGAGGCATCACCCTCTTAAGGGAGAAAAGGGCGTCCCATTTTCTTACCGGGATCTGAATGAAGCAAGCAGAACGTTGCAGGTACACGCGGCCATTTTTATCTTATGATGCTCGGCGGGGTCTGCAAAAACAGAAGACAGCTCGGCATTAATGTATAGTGGTACCGAGTACCTTCACACAACAAAACATTGACTAGCTGTGCTGTAGAATGGGACGGGGTATCTCTGTACCAGTGAACATACTGCAGTGTATAGTGCAACAGCCAAACACAAGTGAACACGCCATTCTTTATACCCCAGCATGGAGTTCCTCTGTATTTCTCAAGTGGACGTGTTGCGCTATATTAGTAGTAACGAGCACCTCTTGGGACCTAGACATTAACATTTGATGCTGTATAATTGTGTCGAGTACCTCCATGCACTTGAAAATGAACACACCACACTATATAATGGTACTTAATATCTCCATATACGGCATCGTATAATTGTATGGAGTACCTCGGTACAGCTGAAAATGAACATGCTGTGCTGTATAGTGGTACAGTGTCTCCATAAAATTAAAACACTAACATGTTGCCCTATATAATAGTAGTGAGTTACTCAATGCGAGTTAGGGTGTATAATGGTACAGATTATCTCCATATACCTAATTAATAATACGTTGTACCCCAAACATGTAGTAATGTATGATGTGCCAAGTATCTCAGTACACCCAAACATGTCGGGGGATATAATGGTGCAGAGTATCTCAGTACACACTAACATGTCGGAGTGTATAACGTGCTGAGTATCTCAGTACACCCGAATGTGAACATGTCAGAATGTATAATGATGCCGAGTAGCTCAGTACACACTAACATGTCGGATTGTATAACATGCCGAGTATCTCAGTACACTGGAACATGTTGCAATTTATAACTGTACCAAGTATCTCAGTGCAAACGAACATGGAGTGTATAACAGTGACAAGTATCTCAGTACACTGGAACATGTTGGAATGTATAACTGTACCAAGTATCTCAGTGCAAACGAACATGGAGTGTATAACAGTGACAAGTATCTCAGTACACTGGAACATGTTGGAATGTATAACTGTACCAAGTATCTCAGTGCAAACGAACATGGAGTGTATAACAGTGACAAGTATCTAAGTACACGCGAATATGAACATGTCAGCATGTATATATCAGTGACGTGTATGTCAGAATATCTGAATAGCCAATGCAAATAAACATGTTACTGTATAGAGTGGTACTGTGTGCCTCAGAAGAGCGGACACAATCCATTCCCAGATATGTAATGTGCTGAATAACACCACACTTTCCCCTCAGGGCTCGCCCTGCGTGTCCCGTGTCCCTATGTGTCCCCTATGTATCCCGTGTCCCCTATGTGTCCCGTGTCCCCTATGTGTCCCCTATGTGTCCCGTGTCCCCTATGTGTCCCGTGTCTCACCCCCGAGCTTCACGTCGTCGCTTGGTTCCCGGAGCCCGTACACAGTAAGCACCGGGCCACCAGGGAACTGATAGCCCGGCCAGCCAATCATAGCAGCCGATAGAGAACCAACATCCCTCCCAATGGGCCAATCCCGGCCGCTTAAAGCCGAGCTGTCAGGTGAGGGGCTGGTCTCATGACGTCAGCAAGCTACATTAATTGGCCCTGGAATTTCCTCCGTTTTGTCTGCGCATGCGTAACTTTATTAACCCATTGAGGGATACGGCTAAGGACTTAACTCATTCACTGCTAAGAGTCCTGCACTATTTATACCGCAAGACATCAAAATACATTTAACGTGTATAGTAATACAAGTTTGTATTATTATTTGTTATAATCACAATTATATTAGAAGGATATAGAAGGATATGCATTAAGTACAATGATGCATTATTGTGTATTGATTACAATGACAGAATTATATTCTATAACAAGGCATATATAATTGTATTTTTTTATTCCATAATTACTACATAAACACTATTTTATTTACAGATTTGGGGGTCAGATTACTTTTAAATGAGTCTTGCTTTCTTTTTAACCCTTTGCATTCTCCTCTGGCAGGGAAGGGGTTAAGGTCAAACGGATTTACGTTGAAAATACCTCACCCCCATTCTGTTATAGAGAATAAATATTCTATAAACCTTTCCAAAACTGAGGTCCAAAGAGCTTAGTAATAATTGTATTACTATTATTAGTATTCTTTTTATATGCACTAGGCTTCTGATCCAGAAAATATAGTATATACCTTTGTAATATATATTACATTTATTAGATGTATGATTCATAAATATATTCTTTACCCAATTACATTATTATTTATATTTATTTTTAGGGCGCCAACATATCCCACATCACAAAAGTGAGAAAGACACACAGCAATAATACAAAAGAGAACAATATACAGTAATACAAGACACTGACATACCATATACCTAGTGTTCTGCGTTAACAAGTTTTTATTTATTAGAAAAACAAAACAAAATGGAAGTTCTGCGTTGTGTATTTTCCAAACATTAAATCGTAAATAAAATCGGGTGGGAATATATATATATATATATATATATATATATATACATATATATACACACACACACACACACACACACACACACACACACAAATTTTACTCAGTACATGATGGTATTTGTATACACGTAACATATTAATTGCTTTTAAATTTTAGTATTTGATACTATGCTTATTAGTACTACAACATGGCGTGATAATACTTTGCTTGATATGCCGACCTTCACCGTTTGTCTGTTCTGCGTTTCACAGAAATTTTAAATATCACTTGTGAGCACATTCACGTCTGAGACAGGTCTGCAGACCTGCGTTTCACCATTATCTCTTAGCATACAGTGCTTCCACTGCAGCAAGGGATTCTGGGAACACAGGATAAAAATTCTGGTTCTGGCCGGCCTCAACATTGATATAGACATAGGGGCATTGATTGGCTGATTAAACTATTATTATGTTATAGGTAACAATTTGGGTATAAATAGAGGGTCTCTCCATTTTTGGCTCTCACAGATTAATATAGAGTCCAATTTTTTAGATCACTTCTGGTCTTTTGGGCATTTGTGCTTTTAATATTTGTGGTGCTTTTAAAATTGAAAAGACTTAGGCCGCGTCCATGGATAGTGCTTGCGGGCAGAGCTGCGCTTACGCTCGGCACTGAGCCCCTACAGCCGCAATGAGAGCGGCTTTAGTAGGGGCTCACCTACGCTTCCGCAAGCGCGCGGAAGCGTAGGCCTTAGGAAAATGTAACATTTTCGCGCTTGCCGGAGCGCAGGGCCGGTCACGTGAGCGGTTCGTCCGATGAGGGCGAACCAGCTCCGTGACGTCACTGGCCCGCCCGCCGACACGCCCCTGGACGTCGCGCTGTCTAAGGCCAGGGAAAGCACCCGCTTTCCCCTCAGCCTCAGCACGCCTCCGCCCGCAAGCAGAATCCATGGACGCAGCCTTATACAAGTTGTAAAGGTTACTCTAGTACTGATGTGAAGATTCACAGACCTTTTCTTACCATGAACAGATAGATATATGTATTAATACGTTGTTCTCTTTTCTCCCCTTTTTTTTCGCTGTGATAGAATAACGTTTTTATTATTAGTGTAGCAGGGTACCCCCTGGCTACTATTCTACCCAATGGGCTGGCAGTAAACCCTGGTATTTACAGGATTGCCTGTAGTTGGTATGGGGTTTTCCCCTTCACCTTTGACACTGCACCTGAAGTGACAGCAGGGGGTGGTATATCCTGTTGTAGCTGGGACAACGGGGTGCCCGCCTTCTGGCTGCACTTAAGGGCAGGACCGCCCTAAATTTGGAAGTTATTCCTTCACCCTGAGGAAGGCAGGTCACACGACTGGGAGCCTGAGATTGGGGCCTACCCATGTGCTCTTCCCTGCGGAGAGGAGTGAGTGTGATTATACCTCTGCATTTGCTAGGGAGGTGGGGAAGAGTTAGGACAGCTGTGGGTGCCCTTGGCCTGTAGTGACGGTCCAGGAATCATCTCCAGTGAGAGCTGATTCTAAGGCTACGGCCCCAGTGCCTGCGCTGCACGCGTGTCTGCGAGACTGGCGGCGCGTGCAGCCGAATTCCCCGGTCTACAGAGAGCTGCAGGGGGAATGACAGGGGGGGCGTGACGGGGGCGCAGCCGTGGCGTCACCCGGCAGGTTTGCCCTCATTGGCTGAACCGCTGGGGGGCGTGGCTTAGCGCTCCGTCGCGAGTTCCCCTCACAATTTTCTTGCAGGCTGGAAAAACTCACCTTGCAGTGCGGCGGCCCCCCCTCGCAGCGGGACCGGACCATTGAGGGGCAGCTCTTGTCCCGGCAGCGTCCACCACAGCGGGCGCTGCAGTAGCCAGCGGGGACCGGCCTAAGGAGACTGTATCCGGCAGACGACTGCTGCGTAGCTGTTGGTTGCTGCAAAGTGTGTAGTAATAAACCGTTCCTATTTGCAATATACCTCCGGCCTGGTGTGTGATCTAAGTGGGGGGAGAGGTACAAGTTCTACCGTGGGAGATCATCTCCATATTCCTGGAGCCTACGGCAGATGGAGGCGCTGCAGTGCTAAGTATTATGTGGGGTATGAACCCCAGAAGCCTGTTCCTATGTCCCAAAGTCATCGCGGACGACTCAGCCCTCTTGTTGCCAACAGGTATGCAACACACAGACACACCCTGTAATGGCCCCAATCTGCGATTGGGGGGGGGGAGGGGAAGACCGTTACATTAGTGAAAAACAAACACAATAATAATAAAAAATTAAAAGGGTTTTCAAAATGGCTGATTTTAAATGTTTGTTTTGCAATGCACTTAACCATGCGAAACAGTGTCCCTTCAGGCCTCATGATGATGATGATGACTCCTGTGTGGGCCCAGAAAAAGAACTGTACCCGCAAATGAAAGCTGCACTAGCAACATATGTCCAGAGCGCAAGACCCCATAATCCTGGAGTCTAGATTTAGTGACCAGGAATTTGTAGTCCTGCTGTTTAGAATGAAACCGGGTGACGATCTGAAGAACAGCGCCTATGCACAATCCTGTCAGCGTGAGGCGCGTCACGGGGGCGGGACCTTAGACCGATCCTCACAAAGGTAGAACGACAGGCAAGACACGGCTTCAGCAGAAGAGAAAAACTGAACCCTGCACAGACAAAGAAGAGAGGGGAATTCAGCCACACAAAGGGAGTAGGCAGTTGCAGACAATAGATCCAGAATGAGGCGGTCTTCACGCCTCAGCGGCCATGTTGAGGGATCCTTATAGTGGGTTCACATTCTGGATCCCTCCTTGTTATGTAGGGCAGGGGTGCGCAAATCTTTGGTGCTGCGTCCCACTGCATACTCACATTTAGTGCTTGCGCCCCCCATACCTTTGTGCTGGCGTCAAATGATGCCGTGGGGGTCATGTGACCCCGCTGCATAATTCGACGTCTCATTGCCATGGCGTCAATCACGGTGAGTTACAGAGGCCTCGCACGGTCCCACAACATTTTATATAAATGCCTTAGCGAAGAGCACGGGGTCTCTGCAACAGCCGTGCCCTCCCCCCCCCCCAAAAAAAAATCTTGCGTGCCCCCCAGTTTGCGCACCTCTGCTGTAGGGTATCCTCATTGGTCTCTGTCCTAGTCTTCTCTGAGGTTGGTAAACAATTTCTTGATTTCTTAGTTTTCTTCCTCCCTCGTCTGATCTGTTTCCTCCATGGTTTATATTCACAGGGGTACAACGAAAGGCGTCCATTCTTAAAAAAAGACTAAATAGGACATGTGACCATCTCCCTATCAATACCTGTATCTGAGGATTTCTGATATGTTGTCGGTGGACAGTTAGATCTATGCGAGGGTCTGCGTTCTCCTAGTGTTCTCCAAAGGTTGCATGCATAATAAGCGGAACCTCTGTTGAACTTTCTTTTTTTTATTTTCCATAATCTTTTCTCCAAATTTCGCAAGTTCATTATTGAAAGAAATTTCAAAGTTCAACGGGTCATTCTTAAAGTCTGGAACATTAAGATCTAGTTTAACCCGAGCAATGTCTAACTTAATTCGGTTGAGTAGCAATTGATCATGTTCAATTGTAAGTTTTATCGGTTCACTGGAACAGTGATTGAGGATTCATAACATGGGGGGAGTTCCCAGCACTCTAATAACGATACAATGGCAACGATGTTTGTCAAAAAAAAAACATAGAATTTTTATAGTTGAAATTTCGTAGAACAAACATACACATGTGTGTATAGATATAAATAATATTATAAGCTAATTATCATAACAAGAGATGCAAAAAATAGCAACGCCTAGTTAAAGAACTCAAAGAACTAAGTAGCTTACAGCAATCAAAACATATACAAACGAGGTGTGAACAATATAATCAACACAGGAGACACTATTAAGGAGACAAGGAAAAGAGGGAAGGTGGGGGGAAAAGAGAAAAGGTAAAAACAAGGGAATAAGGGGGTCAACGTTTCGGGACTCCTAGCCCCTTCTTCTGGCCCATTCCCTAGAGTAAGTTAAATCTAGGTACTTCCCTTTTCCCTGTAGAACAACAAGTGCTCCCAGACAAATCAAAAACACATCAGAGATGCAATTAAGAATAAAGAACTGTATGTTGAAAGAAATCCCAAAATGGGAGATAAAGCACAAAATAGCTCAAATTACTGAAGTGCTAATGGCATACAGATAGCTGCTTTATATGTGACAGCCTATGTCCTAAAAATAATATACCAGAGAACCAGTCTGCCCCTAACAATAAGGTATACACAATGCTATATCAGAACCTTATAGGCAATAAGGATATAAATAACTGTAATACACAAAAAGGATCGAACCAACTGGTGCCACGGACCACCAGGCGTGATTGAGAATTGATTCCCACTTGGTTCTAAGTGTATTATTTCTCTCCCAAGTGGGTGACATCTTCCTGTGTAAACCTCTAGGAATATTGACTTTCAAATAATGTTCCATACTGCAAATTTTCCACCAGATCTTCCTTTGTTTAAACAATAATGTTCTCAATTTATCACACTTGTCTACAAGAGTGCATGGTTTAAAAGCAACTGGTTCTTTATTAGGATCCACACTAAATATATAATTCATATTAGTTTTCCATTTATGTTCCGAAATATCAAAGTCAAGACAAGTCAGTGTTGACTCGATTATAAAGATAAAGGAGAAAAATAATCATCACATGCAAAAATGACCGAGTAGAATAATAGATGGGTGTCCTAAATCCCTAAAAAAGGGACTGTGATGAACACAGAGTGTAAAATGTCTCCAACCAGAGTAAATAAGCCCAGGTGCACCTATGTGAGCAGGGGCAATTAAGCAAATAAGAGAGGAGCCCAGGGCAGAAGACGAGGCACTCAGGAGCAAAGTGAAAATATGGATGCATATTTATTGGACACAACTATGGACATAAAGAATATAAAAACAATTAAATACAGAGACAAGACCATCAGCAGTTAAAGCACACAAGATAATGTGCATAGAGAGACATAACCTCATCTAAATGAATGAGGGAAATGTGGAGACCATTCATCACAAGGGGCGCACAGCTTGCTTGGTTACGACGTAGGATCTATATCTGGACTGAATCACACAAGCAGCTTTCTTCATATCCCTGTAGCGTCTTTGATGCTGATGCTTCCTAACATTTTGTAACGCTTGCGCTCACCACGAACAAGGCGGGATCCCGGTACTGAGGTGAGAAAGTATAGAACTGCGCACCCACAGCAGCGGAGGCACGCCTGGAGGGTGGATAGTCAAGATTGCCGGGTATGGGTTGGAGAGAGTGGGTTAGCCTTGATACTTGCTGAGGTCGTAGGTAGGTGCCAGGAGAGTGGTCAGAGTCCGAAGTGCGTGGTCTGAGGTTGTAGCCAGTAGAGAAGTAGATTTCCGTTTGCCGTGGTCAGGGATGGAGAAGGTCAGAGGCAAGCCGGGGTCGGTGATCCAGAGAATGGTCCAATGTCTAGCCGGGTCGGTACACAGGGAGGCAAGCAGCAACAAAGTTAGTACACAGACAGGAGCGAGGCAGGAATAGAGACGTGGGAACACAAGGCTACCAATAACTATGCTCAGCCAAACAGGAAGTGACAGAGCTGAGCATTATAGCAACAGGAGTCCAATGAGAGAAGGGGGTGGAGCGGAGGAGCGGCCTCTGCGGAGGCAGGGATAGGCTGTGAGAAGCAGGAGACAGGCGAGGGAGATATTAGAGTTGATGCGTAGCTGGGGAGCGGTGCACACGCGCGGGGTGGCCATGCAGCACAAGCGGAGGGGCGGAGCCTAGCTCCGTGTGATCCTTGAAAGCCCTCCGTGGGTGGGTGCGTGCGCTCTGTAAGGTGCGCGGGAGGCTGTACAGCAGGAGGCAAGGAGGAAGCACGCCGCGAGGAACGTGCTCTCCGATCTCTTGCAACGGGATGCTGTGCAACAGGAGGTAAGGAGGGAACACGCCGCAGAGGACGTGTTCCCCGATTCCTTACACATTTGACTGCAGTATAATAACACATTCCTTCAAGTATTCATACTTCTTCTTTTGCTGCTTCATTCTCCAAATTGACTGAATAACACAAGCCACGTTACTCTGGCGATAAAGCTGATGAGCTTTCATCCCTCTGTAGGCGGACAGTATGGCGACAGTTGAGGAGCGTTTATGCAAATAGCTTTCTATCTCCATCCTTCCTTGGATAAATGCTCTGTAGCATTTATGAAGTGCCAGAAAGCTTTTCTCTTTGCAGCAAGATTATTTTCCTAGCAAGAGACTTCTGTTTCTTGAGTACATCCTGAGTTCTCCACTCAGGGCCTCCACCTCTTCGCTGTGCTTGCTCTGAGTTCGCATCAATGCATCCTTCTTTATATTTTGGAGCTTTGCAGATTTCTTCACTAGGGTTGCAGCAGCTTGCCTTTTCCAGGCTTCTTTCTCCTGGGCGTACTGACTGTTGGGGATGGAGCAGCCTCTCTGCTCCTCCAGCTCTTGCTCCAGTTTCTAGACCTTCTCGCGCTGCCTCTCATACAGAGTCACCTGACCTCTAAGTTCGGCCTCCAGCAATGCTCTGGTGATGCTCAGTGGGACCTGCAGCTCCTCATGCTGCTCTGCGGGGACACACTGGGAACTCAGACACTCCTGCAGCACTTGTACTTTGTTAGCAGCCTGGATACTTTCTTCCTGCAGAACTCGCTCCTTCTCCTCAGCATCCGGCTGTTTCTACTTTGCCTCCTGTAGATGCGTACACAGATCTTTCAGCTGGCTCTGCAGAATGTGCTCTTCTTGTGTGTGCTGCACCAGGGAGACACGTTCTTTTCGTAGCACTTTCTCTGCATTCTCCAGTGCTTCCTGCACTTCTAACTTTTTTTGTTCCTTCGCTTTTCTTACTTAGTGAAGCTTCTCATTTCTTTCACTGTCCTGGCCAGTCAAATCTGAAACATCTTTCAGATTTCTATTTTCTCTTTTTACAGTCTCTATACCACTTAGGACCTTCTCATAGGCATCCTTCAATGTACACAGTGGTCTTCCTGTCGAGAGTGTTCCAGTATACAACAAAAGACAGGGGTGCCCAATGCTACATCCAATTGACAAAACATATAAAGTAATAAGTATAAAAAGTTTAAATACTTCAATAATAATAATATTTACTTGGTTATTTAGTTAAACCCTTTGGCCAAAGCGTCATAAGCCTGCATACCACGTCAAGGTATAACCAAAATGAATGCAGGTCCTACACTACACTGTGAACCCTTCCTTTTACCTCTGTATGAGGGGAAAGAACCATAGTAGATCCTGTTCTTGCAGCAAAGTGAAAAGACCTCCCAAGTTAAAAAGGCGAGGAGGAGTGAGCTCTGGGGGAGGTGCCACCTACCTCCATACAACTGTTACCAGTCAGAAATTGATTAACACACACATTCCCAGCTAGCTCAAACTCCTACACCCACCACATCATGAATATATATTTGTCAAAAAGAGTTCTACTGGGCGTGGCAAATGTATACAACAAAAGACAGGGTTGCCCAATGCTACATCCAATTGACAAAACATATAAAGTAATAAGTATAAAGTTTAAATGAGAGAGTGTTCCCAGTTCTGTGCTGAGAGCGTGAACCTCTTTCTGATAAATTTCCAACTCTCTGCTGTGATTGCGAACCTCTTGCTGAGAGACTGCAGTCTCTGTCTGTGCCTCCTCATACTTCTGTTTCAGGTTAGCAATCATTTGGTCAGACTTCCTCTGCGTCTCATCCGTGGCGGTAACCGTAGCGGTTGCCATCTCAAGTCAGCATGTGCTCCCACTCACTCTGCATGAGACGTGTTCTGGCCCAAGCACACCCTGATAGATGAGTAGGGACAGGCAGGTTAACTCAATCCCATATCAAGCAAGGGAAATGTCTTACTTGCTGAAGTGTTTATTTGGGGCAACAACATACAAATAAAAGGGGGGGGTAAAGTACTGAGGGAACACTGGGGCATGAGAGCAATGGAGGGGCGGGGGGGCTACGAGGGAAGTGGAATAAAAGCATGATATAGGGATGGGTAAAAACCAGTAACGTTACCAGGATAGGAGAGATGACTGCTCAAGATGGCTGCTGGTACTAAAAGACAGCATGCTGGTCTGGGCTGATGGGAAATTAAATGGGACAATACCCCCTGGCAAGGGGAGGGGGAGCAGTCCACCCTGGTAAAAAGGCAGAGGGGGTTGCCAAGGTAACTGGCTGAAACCAAGAAACCCACAAGGGGTCGCAACATTGTTGCAACAGCTAGGCTGAGGAGTGCTGGCAGCCTGAAGACAGAGAAAAACACACTCCTGTTCCAGGACAAGACGTTTTGACTTCTCCATAGATACACACTCAAGTAAAGCTGGGAGTAGACACCTCTGTAGCACAGCATTTGCTTCTCGCTCCTTGTCCAATTGTTCATGAAGGAAATCATAAATCATGCCTGACAGTTTGGAGGGCATGAGTTAAGGCATTTTTATCCTGGTTCAAGGATTTGTTTTTCTTTTGCTCATGCTTTTCCTTTATTGACATTCCTGGGACAATTCCAACAGTCACTCTAGGCTGCAGAACATCGCAGCTCCTTTCTGACGTATGTTCTCCTGGAATCGCAGGCTCATAAAACGTTTCTGTAACTTCCGCTGTAGGTTGAGACACACTTTTTTTTTCTCTTCCTCTTTACTTTGGCATCTCCGGAGACGTCAGTAGTACTCGGCACACACTCGCTGTTATCAGCTTCTGCATCTCCCTTGTGCTCACAACGCGCTGCTGCTGCTGCAGCTGCGGGAAACAATATTCCTTGTGCTGCTCGTTGCCACGGTTTATATTTGAGAACGTAGGGACACGAGTCTCTCGTGTGACCTAGCTCATGAAAGGCCCAGCACACTAAATCCTTCAGATCGTCACCTGGTTTCATTCTCAACGGTGTGACCCCATATTCCTGGTCACTGACTCTAGGGTTATGGGTTCCCCATATGTTGCTAGTGCAGCTTTCATTTGTGCGTACTGTTCTTTTCCGGGGCCACACAGGAGTCATCATCATAAGGCCTGAAGGGACACTATTTCGCATTGTTAAGTGCATTGCAATACAAACATTTAAAATCAGCCATTTTTAAATCCCGTTTTTTTGTTTTGTTGGGTTTTTAACACCCAAAGGTGCAGACTTTACTCCCAAAACTCGTTCCTTGCATGTGTCACTGTCTGTAGCAGTCTCCTTACTCAGGCTGTAGCTGCAGACCCACTCACCAGAGGACACATTGCTTCCTTCCTCAGGAGTATGTCCTTGTCTCTGTTAGTCACGTTTGCTTTATCCAGCACAGCGATCCTGGTTTTGTTTTCTGCCTGGGTTTGTGGTCTTTACAAGTTTTCTTCTGTTGACCCCTAGAGGCGAAGCATCCCACTTCTAAAACCACCTGTGGCAGGACTGCCTCGTGGTAGGCTCAGTAAGAGTCTACACAGTATATTTTAGGCCTAACAAACTCTTCGTTGGTTTATTTTTCTACATCAAAAACACAGTATTGGACACTGTCCCTTTAAGGCCAAACACAAACCATAAAAATAAAGCCTACTCCACAGTAGGGAGGCTAACTGGACAGCAATGGCCATGACTGTCCAACTGGGTAGCTAGGCTAACTTCAAGTGCTACAAATTACAAATGATAACTACAAAATATAAAGTCCTTATCTTGAGGTTCAGGAAACTCCATTTCAGGAGTCTCCAGGAAATCCCTCTGGATACTGCAGCTCTGCTTCCTCAACAAGCTGTAACTCAGGTTCCTGGGTGTGAGTCCCAGGTGGTCCCAGCGGGCCTGGGGAACCATACCAACCAGTGTCCTAATGATTGCGGAAAGTCTCTCTCTAGCAACTTGCTGACTGCCTTTTAAAACCTCTTTGCAGTCAGGAGTTCAGTCTACTTTAATTATTTGCACCTGCAGCTTGCCTCTCCAGAGGAGTTAAACTTCCTGCATGCTGGAAACATGCATACGGAACCTCTCTCTGACCTACACAGACAGTGATTCTGTCACAGGCTACATTGGCTAAGAATGGGAAAATCTTACAAAGCGGTTTCATTTTAAGTCCACTTTTACCACCTAAACCCCAAATGGTATATAAAAGGCCCAATACACGAGGTAATTTTCTGGCCCCTAGTGATGTAAAAGAAATTGTACTTTACCAACTCAAGCCAATCCTGTTTGTCTGTCAAAACCAGAAGTTTTTTTAAATGTCATAAATGTTCTATTTGTGTCTATGGAGATACGACTACTACTAATAATAATACAAAATAGTATTTATAGTAATAACCAAAGTGAACATAAAATAAAGTCCTCTATTAATTGTGATACATGATTTGTTATGTACGAGGTGGAAATAGGGAAAGAAAATGAGCACAATGAGAGACATTCTGGATTTATACTTTGAATACCATGATGCCCAATGGGTTACATTTTGCGAATTTTGAGTCACCCTCTTTTTCAATACTGGTGGTGTGTCGCTGTTTTCCTCTCCAATAGGTTAAAATAAGATTTTGACATAAAATCTTATCTATGATGTATACGTCCAGATGCCTCTTTTTCGAACGCATAAGCTATATATATGTACCCAGTTAATCAACCCCACACTGATGAGACCCATCAAGGTCGAAACAGCTGTCTGTGGGTGGTTTTCTGGGTATGCATCTTAACCCTGGCTGTGCTCAAAGCTGTGACCATGCAGCAAGCTTAAGCCTATAGGGAACCATGTTAAAAATGGTTTTTGAAGCAAAAAGTGGCACTGTGTGCTCATTTGCATGTCATTTCCCAGAATCCCTTGCTGCAGTGGAAGTGCTGTATGCTGGGTGATAATGGGGAAAGGCGGGGATGCAGACCTGTCTAAGACATGCAGATGAGCATACAGTAATATTTCCATTTGCATATTTGCTTTGCTGTGGAGGGTTTTTGTCACTTTTTTTACTCACCATAACTTAACTCAGTATTATGGTTGGCCCATCCTTTAGCTTCTTTGCATACCCAGTTAATCAGCCCCACGCTTCTCGGCCTTTTGGCTAAGATCAAGTGTAGGGTCTGTTCTGTGAAGGACAGACCTAAAAGGGTGCACTTGGTCCTCTGGTCATGGCCGGGAAGTGCGGATATGTAGCCCGGGCTATTTTATCACGGCACCCCCGGAGTGGTTAACCTGGTGGAGTCATGTGTTGCCACACACACTTGACTTTTGCACGGATAATTTGCACACCCCTACATTTTTCTGCACTGGCACCCCTTATTGCCTTCCGCTGAGGGGTTCGCCATTATTTTTTTACCCGCCAGGCTTCCGGGTCTGGCGTGTACTTGTGCACATTTTGTTGTTTCGTCTGAGCACTTCCTGCACTGCATTGCACAGCGCACTGGAGCACTCGCACCATGGATTGTGTTTTGTTATTTTTGGGTTATCAGTCACCTAATTTTCTTCGGAGAATGCAAGACTGTGTGCTGGTCGGTGGTTTCCATCCCTCGGGAGAAGACTGCGGTGGGCGAGTAGGCGTGAGCTGAAAGCCCTAAAGACTTGGACCCTCCTGCGGCGTCTGCTGCATTAGGAGGGAACAGGATGGACGTCGGATTCTTCGGATGATGACGTCGATGTAACATCAGGACTTTTCCTGGCCCTCGTGACTGAAGAGGACTGACCATGTCATGGACTTGCAGCTCTCCGGAGCCTACAGTCACAAGTTTTGCGCACCTGGTCTCACTTGACCATGAGCACGGTTTTTAGAGGTGAAATCACTTTTTCACCACCCGGGCTACAAAAAAAAAAAAAAAAAAGCTGTCTGTGGGTGGGTTTTCTGGGTATGCATCTTAACCCTGGCTGTGCTCAAAGCTGTGACCATGCAGCAAGCTTAAGCCTATAGGGAACCATGTTAAAAATGGTTTTTGAAGCAAAAAGTGGCACTGTGTGCTCATTTGCATGTCATTTCCCAGAATCCCTTGCTGCAGTGGAAGTGCTGTGTGCTGGGTGATAATGGGGAAAGACGGGGTTGCAGACCTGCCTAAGACATGCAGATGAGCATACAGTTGTATTTACATTTGCATATATATATATATATATATATATATATATATATATATATATATATATATATAAAGAACACTTTGTTAATTCTAAATAATATTTGGGGAAAAGTTTGTCCTATAAATAAGGCATTATTGGTTTTGAATTGGACACTAGGGTTAACTATATTCTGGTAATTATATTCTCCACTGTTTGCAGATATGTGCTATGTATATGCATGTCTTTTGGAGTGGAAACGTATTGTTGCTCTGTCTCATGATGTATATTGGACCCTTTTCTGCAAGTATACTCCCTATTTTTATTATTGAATTTGAGCCTTGTGCTGGAAATTGCTATATTAGGGTGCAAATATTCACCCAGGGGGGTGGGAGATTTTGCTGGGGGGGTGTAGGCGGTTAAATAGCCCCCGCGCTCTTCCCCACAGCATTTAAATTAAATGCCGGGGGAGGCGTGAGGTCTCTGCAACTTACTTACCTGCTGCCAGCCGGGTCTTTGGTGACACATCGCCATGGCAAGAAAAGTAGGGGGGTGCGCGAGCACCGGGGGGAGTAGGCAGGGGGGGGGGGCGTAGCGCACCCCTGCTTTACAGAACTAATAGTCCCAAAAGAGGGGGCTACAGGTTAAACGCTACCTATACCATTGTAGTGAATGGGCAATAATGTGTCTTCTAGTGCAGTAAGGTGTCTCATGGAATATAGAAGCGATAGGAGTGAAACACCCCCAAGTAACGCTTCCCTGAGGCAAGTCCAGAAAGACATAGAAGGACATGAAAAAACAATAAACTGCGCACCGAATGCAGCTTAATATATATAATAATATATAAAATAATTATTGTGGACAATTTACAACCCAAATAAAAGTTGTGAATTAAAAGTGCACTTTACAGGTTTAAGGGAACACAATTATGTGTTCCTAAATGTGAAATAAATAAATTAAAATAAGATACAAAAAACCTTTAACATCCGTGGAGAGTCTGCAGCCTGTCAGAGTGGATGGCTCAACATCACACAGGGAACATGCAAAAAAGAGAAAACACAGCGCACGACTCTCATAGTGAGGTAAAGTAATTATATTGTGACAATATTAAAATGTAAATGATTGCACGTACAAGATAAATTAATCATAAAAGCCGGACATGTTTAGGATACATGTTACCACTCTGGAGATTGATGACTTGCTTTGTGAGGATCCCTCAGCATACACTCCTTCTGGTCCGGGCAGGAAACGTAATCCCATTTGCACTAAGAGTATCCAATCACGTTAGTGTAGCAAAGTCCGTTACATAGCACTCACAGGGTTACAATGCAGACAGAAATAGAGCAAACCTCTACACCTCTAGACCCACTTCAGCTTGGACCCGTCAGTCAGCCACAGACCTCCACCCTGTTGCGATCGTGGATCAGGGTAATGACGTCACCTCAATGCGTCTCAAGTCCGCAGCAGCCAATTCAATAATCAGCAAAACAAACAGGGTCCCGAAAGCAGCATGTACAAGGTCAAAAGCACCGTGATAGTTTTATACATAGAACAAAGATAATATAATTATTATTATTAATTGCGAGGATATGACTCGCAACATTCAGTAAGGTACACTGAGTCTTGTTAAAGTATTTCCATTGTGTTCTCAGAATTTGCACACAGCCCGCAGGTTAACCGGCCTATTCCCAAAGGCAGGATATTGCTAACCTGCACTGCATGGGCTTAGTGATTGAACAGTAGTACGAGTGAGTATTGAAAATAAACTGGTGCTCACTCAATTGTGTCTCCTCGTAGACCGTCAGCGTGCTGCAGCCGAAAGGGCGTCCATAGAGCCGGGGTGTATGAGGCGGTTCACCAGCGAAGGGAAACGATTGTAGCTGGACTGCTGGTTACTGGTACAAAATGACTTTATTTGCGGCACATAAAAACAGCAAGGGGAGAGACCCCCTCTGACGCGTTTCGCACAGCGTTTTATAAAGACCAAGCGCAAACGTTGCGCGAAACGCGTCAGAGGGGGTCTCTCCCCTTGCTGTTTTTATGTGCCGCAAATAAAGTCATTTTGTACCAGTAACCAGCAGTCCAGCTACAATTTTCTCCCTTCGCTGGTGCACCGCCTCATACACTCTGGTCTTATTGAATATCACTGCGTAGTAAATAGGGGCCTAGATCGTTCTAAAGAAGCCAGGGCAGTCATGCCTCCGTATTAAACATGCAAGCTGTCATAACCTCAGGCCTCCAGCAGGTGTCTCCCTATTACACATTAACTGCAGTAACCTTCACCCTCCGCCTGGTGTCGCCGCCTTCCGCAGAGCTTCCCCCCCCTGCATGTTTTTTTCACACACAGCTTTATTGACACTCCTGTCGCCGCCACATCAAGCGGAACTACAACTCCCGGCAACCCCCGCGCGCGGCTTCCTTCGCCAGCCAATCAGCGCACGGGGATTTTTTTTTGGCGCTGCCGGGCCGCGCGGGCGGCTTTTGTGTGAGGAGGAAGCGGGCGGCGCGAGGCGGTGACCCGGACACACCCGGAAAAGCTGGAGCGCGCCCGGGGGGCGGGGGTGACCCGGGGCCTGACACCCGGAATACAATCACGACTCCCGCAAAGTCTCACCCGCGGCCTGGACAATAGACACCCGGGAAATAAACACCATCCGTGCGGAATACAGGCCTCACACCCGGATGTAAACCGGGACCCGCACCCAACACCCGGGTTTCTCACCCGCACACGCTGCGGACACCCGGATACGGGGAAAACACCCGGATAGTAAATCCGTTGGGCCGCCATTTTCTGCCTCCCCGCCCGGATTGCCGGCCCTGCACACCCGGATAAGAGCGGGGATACAGACTCGCGCGGATTTTGTCGGCGGGGAGAGAGAGAGAGGGGGGGTGTCACCCGGATATTACGTCACACACCCGCTCCCCCCCCAACTCTCACCCGCGGGTTCCTGTCACTAAAGCCGAGACACCCGAATCTAGAATGGAACAAACTGAAGGTGACACCCAAGGGTTAATACAGGGGGGGGTACCTGTGTATAAAGATACAGGGGGGGAGAGTACCTGTGTATAAAGATACGGGGGGGGAGAGTACCTGTGTATAAAGATACGGGGGGGTGTACCTGTGTATAAAGATACGGGGGGGGTGTACCTGTGTAGAAAGATACGGGGGGGTGTACCTGTGTAGAAAGATACGGGGGGATGTACCTGTGTATAAAGATACGGGGGGGGGTGTACCTGTGTATAAAGATACGGGGGGGGGTGTACCTGTGTATAAAGATACGGGGGGGTGTACCTGTGTATAAAGATACGGTAGGGTGTACCTGTGTATAAAGATACGGGGGGAGTGTACCTGTGTATAAAGATACGGGGGGGGGTGTACCTGTGTATAAAGATACGGGGGGGGTGTACCTGTGTATAAAGATACGGGGGGGGTGTACCTGTGTATAAAGATACGGGGGGTGTACCTGTGTATAAAGATACGGGGGGGTGTACCTGTGTATAAAGATACGGGGGGTGTACCTGTGTATAAAGATACGGGGGGGTGTACCTGTGTATAAAGATACGGGGGGGTGTACCTGTGTATAAAGATACGGGGGGGTGTATTTGTGTATAAAGATACGGGGGGGGTGTACCTGTGTATAAAGATACGGGGGGTGTACCTGTGTATAAAGATACGGGGGGTGTACCTGTGTATAAAGATACGGGGGGGTTGTACCTGTGTATAAAGATACGGGGGGTGTACCTGTATATAAAGATACGGGGGGGTGTACCTGTGTATAAAGATACAGGGGGGGGGAGAGTACGTATATAAAGATACAGGGGGGGAGTACGTGTGTAAGATACAGGGGGGGTGTACCTGTGTAAAAGATACGGGGGGAGAGAGGTACCTGTGTACAAGATACAGGGGGGAAGAGAGGTACCCTGTGTAATACATTAAGGGGGGTGGGTGAAAAGGTACCTGTGTAAGATATGGGAGGAGGAAGGGAGGTACCTTTGTAATATATGTAGGGAGGGTTGGAAAGGTGGTACCGGTGCAAAATATGGGGGGATGCACTTGCAAGATATGGGGGTGGGGTGTCTAAGATATTGGGGGGAAAGAGAGGGGTACCTGTGTGTAAGATATCTATTTATAAAATGTTTTACCAGGAAGTAATACATTGAGAGTTACCTCTCGTTTTCAAGTATGTCCTGGGCACAGAGTTAAGACAAATAATACATGGTTACAAATACATAGTTACATAAGTGAACAAGGTATACATTATATACAAGACATTGCGTGCACAGTTAGAGATAATATATGTTATAGGCGTTTGTAACAGTTACAGACAAGATTACAATATGAGACAGCCTTAGTTTTGAAAGAACTTAGACTTGTGGTGGATGTGAGAGTCTCCAGTAGATTGTTCCAGTTTTGGGGTGCACGGTAGGAGAAGGAGGAGCGTGTTCAGATAGGCGGGTAGCTTGCCCAGAAAGTATTTGAAGGCAAGACAGGAAAGATGAACTTTGCGCCTAGATTCAACTGATGACCAATCTAGTTATTTGAGCATTTCGCAGTGATGTGTGTTGTAGTTGTATTGGAGAACAAAACGGCATACAGAATTGTAGAGGGTGTCAAGTTTGCTAAGGTGGGTTTGGGGTGCCGAGCCGTATACTATGTCCCCATAGTCGATAATTGGCATTAGTATCTGCTGTGCGATACGCTTTCTGACCAACAGACTTAGGGAGGATTTGTTCCTGTAAAGTACACCTAGTTTGGCGAAGGTTTTGGATGTCGGTATCAATGTGCATCCCGAATGTTAAATGGGAGTCAAATCATATGCCCAAGTATTTAAAACTAGTAACAAGGGTTAGGGTGGTATTAGCGTTGGTTCTGATCTTCCTTCATTGGAAGCTTTAAAAATGTAGCCTTGGTCCCAAATACCATTGTAACAGTCTTGTCAGTGTTCAAAAATAGTTTGTTTTGGGAAATCCAATTTTCAAGTCTCAAAAAGTCAGAATGAAGTATGTGTTCACGGTCGGAGAGGCTAGGGCTGTGTGCATACAGGATTGTGTCATCTGCATACATGTGTATTGAAGCTCCCTTACAAGCTGTAGGAAGATCATTGATGAACACTGAGAAGAGTAGAGGCCCCAGAACAGAGCCTTGCGGGACACCACAGGTGATATCCAGGGGGTTGGAGTTAGAGCCTGAGATGGACACATGTTGGGATCTACCTGATAGGTAGGAATGAAACCAGTTTAAAGCATGTTTCCCTACACCAGAGCACTGGAGTTTGTTAAGCAAGATAACATGATCAACAGTATCAAAAGCCTTTGCAAAATCTAGGAATACTGCACCAGTGAGTTGACCCCGTTCCATTCCACACTGGATTTCATTGCAAACTTTTAGCAGGGTAGTTACCGTGGAGTGTTTGGGGCGAAAACCAGATTGGAATTGGCTATGGAAATTTGTCTTGGTATAGTAATCGCTTAATTGGCAGTGAACACATTTTTCTATGACTTTGGATAGAATTGGGAGAAGGGAGATTGGTCTGTAGTTTGAGACAGTGTTTTTGTCCCCACTTTTGAAGATTGGCACAACTCTGGCAGTTTTCTAGGTCTTGGGGATATGGCCTGCAGACAGGATAGAGTTGACTACGGAAGCAATTGGTTTGGCAATGGCTGGGGCACCAAGTCTTAGGAACTTAGATTGCAGTAAGTCAGGTCCACATTGGTTGCTTGGTTTTAATTTGAGGAGCAGTTGTGTAATCTCCTCTTCAGATACTGGGCCAAATTGAAAATTGTGGGCAGTGTTGGGAGGGGGTGGGGCTAAAGAGGTACTCTCAGAATGAGGTTCATGTTTGTAGTTCGGGTTGCATTTCGCTAATAAGTTAGTAGCACACCCCACAAAATAATCATTGAATGCATTTGCAATGTCAGTGGGGTTTGTCAGAGTAATATCCCCCTTAGTGATATTACTTGGGTGTTGATGGCTAGAAGGCTGGAATATGATGTTGATAACCTTCCAGAAGTAGCTGGGTTTGATGTGTTCTGGAGGAGATTGTCAGAATATTATTGTGCTTTTGCATGCCTTGTTTGCCTTGTGCACATGTTCCGCAGGCATCTGTAGTGATTGAGATCCTTGGTAGTGCCAGTTACTTTGTAGCTTTTTCACAAGGCATCCCTGAACTGGTAGAGCGCTATAAGGTCAGGTGTAACCCATGGAAGATGGGCCCCGTACTCTTATTCTGCGTAGTGGAGCATGGGTATTGCAGAGTTTTAAGAACTCTGATTGGAAATAGTCAAGCGCAGAATTGAGGTGGAAATTAAGTCGATTCTTTACCAAGGCAGTTGGTTAAGATCAGCCAGAAACTGTTGTGATTTAAAGTTTCTAAATGTTCTAGTCAGGAGAACTTTAGGGCTTGATTGGGGTGGTTTAATTTTCCGTACACAGTACACTATTGCATGGTCACTGAAAATGTCAGGAAGGATGCCAGAGGATTGGATTCTGCTGGGATTTGAGGAGAGGATCCAGTCTAGCAAGGAATGGTTGTGCGATTTTAGGTTTGTCCGTGTTGGTTGGGAAATGAGTTGCGATAGGTTAAGTGACTTGACTTGTATCTGGATTTTGTAGTTTTTAGGGTCGAGCCAATTGAAGTTGAAATCCCCAAGAACTAGCAACTCACTCTTCTCATTCAGAGAGGAAATGGAGCCAAGAAATTGGGTGATATCAGTCAGGGACTGGAGAGGGGCTTTAGGGGGGCGGTAGATGCCAGCAATCAGGACAGGCTTAGAAAAGGCGAGACAGATTTTGCTGACTAGGATTTCAAAAGAGGGTGGGCTTTGGGGGGCAATTTAACCGTGTAAATTGGAAGGTGTCTGCAATATAAAATAACACCCCTCCTCCTCTCTTTGACCTATCTCTCCTAGAAATGGAGTATCCCTGAATTGCGATATTTGCATCAGGGGATTTAGGGGTTAGCCATGTTTCTGTAAGAACGATGGCTTTGGGTTTATGCATAAGGCACGATGCCCTTAGTTCATCAGTGGGGGGGAGAGGGGTATCTGTGTGTAAGATATGGGGGTGGGGTGTCTGTGTAAGATATTGGGGGGAAAGAGGGGTATATGTGTGTAAGATATGGGGAAGAGGGGTATCTGTGTGTATGATATGGGGGAGAAGGGTATCGGTGTGTATAATATGGGGGAAGAGAGGGGTACCTGTGTGTAAGATATGGGGGACAGGGGCACCTGTGTTTAAGATATGGGGGGAGAGAGGTATCTGTGTGTAAGATATGGGGGGAGAGAGGTATCTGTGTGTAAGATATGGGGGGAGAGAGGTATCTGTGTGTAAGATATGGGGGAAGAGAGGTATCTGTGTGTAAGATATGGGGGGATAGAGGTGTCTGTGTGTAAGATATGGGGGAGAGAGGTGTCTGTGTGTAAGATATGGGGGGGAGAGGGGTATCTGTTTGTATGATATGGGGGGGATAGAGGTGTCTGTGTGTAAGATATGGGGGAGAGGGGTATCTGTGTAAGATATGGGGGAGAGGGGTATCTGTGTAAGATATGGGGGAGAGGGGTATCTGTGTGTAAGATATGGGGGAGAGGGGTATCTGTGTGTAAGATATGGGGGAGAGGGGTATCTGTGTGTAAGATATGGGGGAGAGGGGTATCTGTGTGTAAGATATGGGGGAGAGGGGTTTCTGTGTGTAAGATATGGGGGGAGGGGTATCTGTATGATATGGGGGAAAGGGGTATCTGTGTGTAAGATGGGGATGGGGTATCTGTTTGTAAGATATGGGGGGAGAGGGGTATCTGTGTCTGATATGGGGGAGAGGGGTATCTGTGTGTAAGATGGGGGTGGGGTGTCTGTGTAAGATATTGGGGGGAAAGAGAGGCGTACCTGTGTGTATGATATGGGGGGAGCCCGTATAAGATATGGCCAGGGGTGAGCCCGTATAAGATATGGAGAGGGGGTGAAGAGAGGGGCACCTGTATATGATAAGCGGGTGGGGAGGTACCTGTGTAAAACAGGGGGAGCATTAGTAAGACCACACCTTTAGCAACTGTGTGTGTGTATCAGCCCAATGTGCTCATAGCAATATGTGCGGAATACCAGAATAATCTGAAAATTAGGAGTGGAAAAAATCCAAATTGTTACTTCCTCACAGACAACATATACATATCTTGTATCTAAAATAATTTAGTCCAATTTTTAGGCATGCAGCTCTCTTATTGGATCTAACCCAAATGTCCAAAAAGCACGAAAGATAAAAAGAAAAGAGCGCAAAACTCACAGTGAAGTCTGTATTTTAATAGACACCAGAGAAAGATTAGAAAACTCACAGACACCCATGGGTATACAGCACACAATTGTGTATAGAATCACAGTGGGAGAAGCAGAGCTGCCGTCAGCATTGGCGCTGCTCCGACGGGTCTCCTCAAACCCCCTCGCTCCTCTCCTTCAGTGGGGACAGCCGGCGCACTTCCACACCACGTGGTTGTGTGATGCCGCCCTGACGTCACCACTTGGGCGGACCTCCGATCGGCTCCCACGCGCCACTTAGGACAGCTCCAGTCCCTCCCCCCCAGATAGCCGGCCAAGAAGGGAAACTTATTGGATCCACAAACGTGCCACTTTATCAGCAGGGGGTCTTAATGAAACGTCATCGTTTGGCCTATATAAACAACGCTTGCGCCACATGCAACGTCGCGCGCACCAAGCACTTACTATAATTCAGACCTTATTCAGGACAGCTCCAGTTCACTCCCAGATAGCAGGCCAATCAGAGAGACTTCCCTACGCGTTTCAAGGAAACGTGTTCTCGTCGTCAGGGGTTGCAGTTCTCTGAGGCCTTAACACAGTATAAATGGGGTTGTGTAACCCATAGCAACCAATTTGTCTATCTACTTGTCGCCATGGTGATATAAATGGCTGCTCATAATAGGATGTGCAGACACAAACAGGTATCCAATACTATTACTAAATTACTCCTTAGGAGTTGGTATATATAAACAATAACCTAAAAACTGATATTACATCTGAGGATAAATATGAACCCTACACATATAAAATAAATATTTACAAGTCAATGGTGTAAAATATGTTTCTACACTCATTGGCATATGTTACCAAATTAAGGGTATTCTAAATAATAAATGAATCAATTGATAAAATAATTGAAATTGAGAAGGCTTGCTGAAGATTAAAATTTTAAATTGTAGAGAATTTAAAAGGAATTATAAAAAGGAAACGGAATCTCTTCATTAGGACCCCCTGCTGATAAAGTACCACGTTTGTGGATCCAGTAAGTTTCCCTTCTTGACCGGCTATCTGTGGGGGAACTGGAGCTGTCCTGAGTAAGTGGCGCGTGGGAGCCGATAGGAGGTCCGCCCAAGTCAGGACGGCAAGACGTCACGGCAGCATCACAACCACGTGGTGGAAGTGCGCCGGCTGTCCCCACTGAAGGAGAGGTGCGAGGGGGTTTGAGGAGACCCGTCGGAGCAGCGCCAATGCTGACGGCAGCTCTGCTTCTCCCACAGTGATTCTATACACAATTGTGTGCTGTATACCCATGGGCGTCTGTGAGTGTTTCTAATCTTTCTCTGGTGTCTATTAAAATACAGACTTCACTGAGTTTTGCGATCTTGAATATGGGGTACAATTTTGGGCACCACTCCTTAGAAAAGACATGGAACTAGAGAGTGCAGAGAAGAGCCACCAAATGAATAAAGGGGATGGATAATCTGATTTATGAGGAGAGGCTAGCTAAACTAGAGTTATTTACATTAGAAAAGAGGTGTCTAAGAGGGGATATGATAACTATATACAAATATATTCGGGGACAGAACAAGGAGCTTTCAAAAGAACTATTCATCCCAAGGGCAGTACAAAGGACTCGGGGCCATCCCTTAAGGTTGGAGGCAAGGAGATTTCACCAGCAACAAAGGAAAGGGTTCTTTGCAGTAAGGGCAGTTAAAATGTGGTATTCATTACCCATGGAGACTGTGATGGCAGATACAATAGGTATCTTCAAATAAAGGTTGGACATCTTTTTAGATGGGAAAGGTATACAGGGATATCCCAAATAAGTAAACATGGGAAGGATGTTGATCCAGAGAGTAATCTGATTGCCAATTCTTGGAGTCAGGAAGGAATTTATCCCCTTATGAGATATCATTGGATGATATGACTCTGGTTTTTTTTTTTTTGCCTTTCTCTGGATCAATATACTGTAGGTACAGATATAGGATAAAACATCTGTCGTCTAAATTTAGCATACTGTAGGTTGAACTTGATGGTCGTATGTCTTTTTTTTAAACTCGTCTATGTAACTATGTAAGATGTGGGGGGTGGGGGAGAAGGTACCTGTATAATGTGGGAGGGCAGAGGGGGCCGTGAGATAAATCTCTTGTTGTGGTTCAGTCCGTGTTCCTCGTCTCTGACTGTTTTCAGGGGCGGAAAGGAAGCAGCCGATTTATTTTATTCTTGTTTCGTGTTTAGAAAAGTGTTTATTGACCCCCCCCCTCTCCTTCGCAGTATTGACCCCCCTCCCTCGCAGTATTGACCCCCCTCCCTCGCAGTATTGACCCCCCTCCCTCGCAGTATTGACCCCCCTCCCTCGCAGTATTGACCCCCCCCTTCTCCCTCCCTGGCAGTTTTGACCCGTCCTTGCAGTATTGACGCCTCCCTCCCAGTATTGACCCCCTCTCCCTCCCTCTCAATATTGACCCCGTCCCCCTCTCCCTCCCAGTGTTGACCCCCTCTCCCTCCCTCGCAGTATTGACCCCCTCGCCCTCTCTCGCAGTATTGACCCCCTCTCCCTCCCTTGCAGTATTGACCCCCTCTCCCTCCCTCACAGTATTGACCCCCTCTCCCTCCCTCACAGTATTGACCCCCCACTACCTCTGCATTATTGACACCCTCTCCGTCCTTCGTAGTATTAACCCCCCCCTCGCAGTATTGACCCCCCCTCGCAGTATTGACCCCCCCTCGCAGTATTGACCCCCCCTCACAGTATTGACCCCCCTCTCGCAGTATTGACCCCCCCTCTCGCAGTATTGACCCCCCCCCTCTCGCAGTATTGACCCCCCCTCTCGCCGTATTGACCCCCCCTCTCGCCGTATTGACCCCCCCTCTCGCCGTATTGACCCCCCCTCTCGCAGTATTGACCCCCCCTCTCGCAGTATTGACCCCCCTCTCGCAGTATTGACCCCCCCTCGCAGTATTGACCCCCCCCTCGCAGTATTGACCCCCCCCTCGCAGTATTGACCCCCCCTCGCAGTATTGACCCCCCCTCGCAGTATTGACCCCCCCTCGCAGTATTGACCCCCCCCCCCTCGCAGTATTGACCCCCCCCTCGCAGTATTGACCCCCCACTCCCTTGCAGTATTGACCCCCCCCTCCCTCGCATTATTAACCCACCTCCCTCGCAGTATTGACCCCCTCCGCTGCTGCATTGACCCGGCAAGGATTTTCTCCCAGATTTAGACCAGTTAGGGTACTGGTAGGGTAAAGTTTAGGCTGAACAAAGGGCCGTCTGTACCCGGTTCGCCCGGGAAGCAGCCTCTACCTTAACTACGTAATTCGTTTCTTTAATGACCCCTTTCTCTGGCAGTGACCCTGTGGAGAGCGAAGCTCGGTATAAAACGAGAAGTGTTGAGTGACTGTGCAACCTCCCCACTGACGCTCAGCATCACATATAGGATATTTTCACATGTCGGTCACACCTGTGGGCTGTATTATCTAGCTGTATTTATAGCACTATTCCAAGGCCACAGCTCTCATTATTTTTCAATATTTCTGTGTTTCTAATCCATATAAAAGTATTTTTCGTAGCTTGCATGATTTTTTTTCTCCGAACGCTTTCTGTGCAACAGTTCTTGCGTGGTACTGTTTGTATTGTATTGTATTGTATGTCTTTATTTATATAGCGCCAAAAGTGTACTTGGTGCTTCACAAAGAATACAGTACAGGGAATTATAATACAGCAGGGCCCCGCTTCTCGACATCCCGCTTTTCAGCGATCCGCCGATACGGTGGCACCGAGAAGGGGGTCGCCATCTTGGATCCTCAGTCGCGCATGCGCAGAACGGGCGGTTGCGCTCAGTGCGCATGCGCATACCGTAGATTGCGCGCGCGCATACCGCGTAGATTGCGCGCGCATAAAGGCAAAAATGCCGATTTGCGCATGCAAAATAACTGAAAATCGCCGGATCCGCTTTCCGGCGATTTTCACTATACGGCGGGCCCCTGGAACGGAAGCAGCCGTATACCCGGGGCCCTGCTGTACAATAAGTGCAGCAAAATCAGACAATAGGAAAGGAAATCCCTGCCCCGAAGAGCTTGCAATCTAAGTGATATGTTGGGAGACTTACAGAGACAGCAGCTGAGGGAATAAGTGCAGTAGATGGCAGTGCTTTGCCACAATGGGTGATAGGAGGGACTGTGGGTGTGGGACAGTAGCCGTGAGTGCAGGCTATTGAAATGCTTCATTTGTGGGGCGAGTTTTAAGGTTAGTCAAATAACTTAAGGGTTAAGTTTGTTATCATATATAGCAGGGGGTGCGCAAACTGGAGGTCTTTTTTTTGGGGGGGGGGGCGCAGCAGTTACAGAGGCCCCGCGCTCCTCCCCAAAGCATTTAAATTAAATGCCGGGGAAACCGCATTGCCTCTGTAACTTGCTTACCTTGGCTTCGGGCGAAGCGTCACCATGGCAATGCGTGTAAAATGCCGCTGCAGGGTCACGTGACGTCACATGAACCCGCAGCATGATTTGACGCCGGTTCCTAGGTAAGCGGGGGGGGAGCACTGGGGCTGAGCTGGCAGGGGGGGGGTGCAGCGCAGAAAGTTTGCGCACCTCTGATTTATATAGGACATGTAATAAAGTGGAAGCACATTGCCTTGTAATCCCTTCTCCACAATCTACAATGTCTGTTTCATAGTATAGGAAGCCCAGACCCCACAAAATATACAACATACTGCTCTCGCTAAGGGATCAGAGGTAAATAAATAATGCTGCAGAGATCCAAGAGTGGGGTGAGTGTTTTTTGGGCATCTTTAGGGAATTCATAACAGCGGCCATAATTGCAGCGGCCCAGCAGAAAATAATTGGCCATTTCATCGGGATTGGGTACAGCCGCAGGATTTCCCAGTGAGGTTTGGGATTAGAATGGAAAAAGGTGGAAGTGAAGGGGATTGTAATCGGGAATGTGGAGGGACTGGTTGTTTCGCTGTTGCTAATACCTCTCTCCTTGCCCCTCCTCAGGCCCTATGAGAGAAAGGGAAAGCTAATGATGCCTGAGCACGACAATGGATTTCTCCTTCTCTTTCATGCAAGGGATCATGGGAAACACAATCCAGCAACCCCCTCAACTCATCGACTCCGCCAACATCCGTCAGGATGACGCCAACAGCAGCGATCAGGCCGACGAGGGTGGGTGCACGCCCTACGACTCCGGCCTGCAGCCGGATTTCCAGTACTCGACCCCTACCACTGAGGACCTGCCCCCCCTCACCAACGGCTACCTGCCTTCTCTGGGGTACGAGCCCCAGGGCAAATACCAAGCATACACGCAGTACCCCAACGGCTCAGCCAACGGGTACAGCACCAGGAACTTCGTCCCGCTGGAGTATTACCAGCTGGAGACCTCCTCAGCCATGCGCCCCCACGAGGGGCTGGACAAGGACTCCCCACCCCGGCCCACCTCACCACCCACTCTCCCGCCTCCGCCGCCGCCGTCCACCACCACCACACCAAAGAAGACGGGCTCGCCGGAGATCAAGCTGAAGATCACAAAGACTATCCTGAACGGGCGGGAGATGTTCGAGTCGTCGCTGTGCGGGGATCTGCTCCACGAGTTCCAGGCCAGCGAGTTCACCAGGAAGCGGCACGAGCGGAGGAGGGAGAAGAGGAAGAAGAGCAGCCGGCACCACCACCACCACCATCACGAGGTGGCGCGGGCTGAGGAGCAGCGGCCGCACAAGGTACCGAAGCTGGAGCCACAGGAGGAGGAAGAGGAAGAGGAGGAGGAAGAGGAGGAGGAGGAGAGCGTAAGTTACACAACACGTCACATTTTTAAAGTCTATTCTTTGTCATCTGATTTACTGCCGTAAAAGTCACTGAAAGCCCTGAAAATTATATGTAATGAGACCTTCCTGGGTTTTTTTTTATATATATTTTTTTAATGACGTCACCATTCTATGTTTAACCCATTAAACATGTCCCTGTCATTAGGTCACTTTGCTCCAATGTGGAACTGACCCTCTAAGTCAGTGGTGCGCAGACTGGGGGGGCGCAAGATTTTGTAGGGGTGGGGCAGAGTGAAGCACGGTGGGGATAGTGGCGGGAGATGGCGTCGGTGGGAGAGGGAAGCAGGGGGGTGATAGAGGCGGGAGATGGCGTCGGTGGGAGAGGGAAGCAGGGTGGGGATAGAGGCGGGAGATGGCGTCGGTGGGAGAGTGAAGCAGGGTGGGGATAGAGGCGGGAGATGGCGTCGGTGGGAGAGGGAAGCAGGGTGGGGATAGAGGCGGGAGATGGCGTCGGTGGGAGAGGGAAGCAGGGTGGGGATAGAGGCGGGAGATGGCGTCGGTGGGAGAGGGAAGCAGGGTGGGGATAGAGGCGGGAGATGGCGTCGGTGGCAGAGTGAAGCAGGGTGGGGATAGAGGCTGGAGATGGCGTCGGTGGGCCGGCAGAGTGAAGCAGGGTGGGGATAGAGGCGGGAGATGGCGTCGGTGGGAGAGTGAAGCAGGGTGGGGATAGAGGCGGGAGATGGCGTCGGTGGGAGAGTGAAGCAGGGTGGGGATAGAGGCGGGAGATGGCGTCGGTGGGAGAGTGAAGCAGGGTGGGGATAGAGGCGGGAGATGGCGTCGGTGGGAGAGTGAAGCAGGGTGGGGATAGAGGCGGGAGATGGCGTCGGTGGGAGAGGGAAGCAGGGTGGGGATAGAGGCGGGAGATGGCGTCGGTGGGAGAGGGAAGCAGGGTGGGGATAGAGGCGGGAGATGGCGTCGGTGGGAGAGTGAAGCAGGGTGGGGATAGAGGCGGGAGATGGCGTCGGTGGGAGAGTGAAGCAGGGTGGGGATAGAGGCGGGAGATGGCGTCGGTGGCAGAGGGAAGCAGGGTGGGGATAGAGGCGGGAGATGGCGTCGGTGGGAGAGGGAAGCAGGGTGGGGATAGAGGCGGGAGATGGCGTCGGTGGGAGAGGGAAGCAGGGTGGTGATAGAGGCGGGAGATGGCGTCGGTGGGAGAGTGAAGCAGGGTGGGGATAGAGGCGGGAGATGGCGTCGGTGGCAGAGGGAAGCAGGGTGGGGATAGAGGCGGGAGATGGCGTCGGTGGGAGAGGGAAGCAGGGTGGGGATAGAGGCGGGAGATGGCGTCTGTGGGCCGGCAGAGTGAAGCAGGGGGGTGATAAAGGCGGGAGATGGCGTCGGTGGGAGAGTGAAGCAGGGTGGGGATAGAGGCGGGAGATGGCGTCGGTGGCAGAGTGAAGCAGGGTGGGGATAGAGGCTGGAGATGGCGTCGGTGGGAGAGGGAAGCAGGGTGGGGATAGAGGCGGGAGATGGCGTCGGTGGCAGAGTGAAGCAGGGTGGGGATAGAGGCGGGAGATGGCGTCGGTGGCAGAGTGAAGCAGGGTGGGGATAGAGGCGGGAGATGGCGTCGGTGGCAGAGTGAAGCAGGGTGGGGATAGAGGCGGGAGATGGCGTCTGTGGGCCGACAGAGTGAAGCAGGGTGGGGATAGAGGCGGGAGATGGCGTCGGTGGCAGAGTGAAGCAGGGTGGGGATAGAGGCGGGAGATGGCGTCGGTGGGAGAGTGAAGCAGGGTGGGGATAGAGGCGGGAGATGGCGTCGGTGGGAGAGTGAAGCAGGGTGGGGATAGAGGCGGGAGATGGCGTCGGTGGGAGAGTGAAGCAGGGTGGGGATAGAGGCGGGAGATGGCGTCGGTGGGAGAGTGAAGCAGGGTGGGGATAGAGGCGGGAGATGGCGTCGGTGGGAGAGGGAAGCAGGGTGGGGATAGAGGCGGGAGATGGCATCGGTGGGAGAGTGAAGCAGGGTGGTGATAGAGGCGGGAGATGGCGTCGGTGGGAGAGTGAAGCAGGGTGGGGATAGAGGCGGGAGATGGCGTCGGTGGGAGAGTGAAGCAGGGTGGGGATAGAGGCGGGAGATGGCGTCGGTGGGAGAGTGAAGCAGGGTGGGGATAGAGGCGGGAGATGGCGTCGGTGGGAGAGTGAAGCAGGGTGAGGATAGAGGCGGGAGATGGCGTCGGTGGGAGAGGGAAGCAGGGTGCGGATAGAAGCGGGAGATGGCATCGGTGGGCCGGCAGAGTGAAGCAGGGTGGGGATAGAGGCAGGAGATGGCGTTGGTGGGCCGGCAGAGGAGTTAGGAGTTGCACGGAGGCAGAGCAGAATGGTCGGGGAGGAGCGCCCCCGCTGTCTGACCCAGAAGTCTTCTTACTTCCGGTGCCTATGCTGCTACAGCGCGCTCCTCTCCGCCGTCCTGCTCTGCCCCCGTGCAACTCCTCTGCTGGCTTCTTCACTCTGGTTGCTCGCTGCTGGGTACCATCTCCCACCGCCCGCCTTTATCACCCCCTGTTCCACAGGTAGGCATGGAGGAGGGAGAGGGAGCTGGAGAAGGAAATGGGGAGAGAGCTGGAGGAGATTGGGGTGGGGGGGAAAGCTGGAGGGCAGGAGGCGGAGAGAGCTGGAGAGGGCATGGGGGTGAGAGCTAGAGGAGATGGGGGGGGGAGAGCTGGAGGGGGGAGAGAGCTGAAGGAGAGGAGATGGTGGGGGGGAGAGCTAAAGGAGATGAGGGGAGAGCTGGAGGTGAGGAGATGGGGGGGGGGGAGAGAGCTTGAGATGGGGGGGAGAGACAGCCTGAGATGGTGGGGAGATAGAGCTTGAGATGGGGGGGGGGGGAGAGAGCTTGAGATGGGGGAGAGAGAGTGGGGGGGGGGAGCTTGAGGAGATGGGGGGGGGGGAGAGAGCTGTAGGAGAGGAGATGGGAGGGGTTGGAGAGCTATTGGAGAGGAGAGCCGGAGGAGGGGAGAGCGGCGGCTGGGGGGGGGGGGGGGGAGAAGAGTGCTAGAGGAGGTAGGAGTGGGTGAGAGGTGGAGGAGAGGACATGGGGGGAGAGAGGTGGAGGAGAGGACATGGGGGGAGAGAGGTGGAGGTGAGGACATGGGGGGAGAGAGGTGGAGGTGAGGACATGGGGGGAGAGAGGTGGAGGAGAGGACATGGGGGGAGAGAGGTGGAGGAGAGGACATGGGGGGAGAGAGGTGGAGGAGAGGACATGGGGGAGAGAGGTGGAGGAGAGGACATGGGGGGAGAGAGGTGGAGGAGAGGACATGGGGGGAGAGAGGTGGAGGAGAGGACATGGGGGGGAGAGAGGTGGAGTAGAGGACATTGGGGGAGAGAGGTGGAGGAGAGGACATGGGAGGAGAGAGGTAGAGCAGATGGGGGAGAGAGGTGGAGGAGAGAAGATGGGGGGGGGGGGGAGAGAGAATGGGGGGAGGTCACACTGGTCCTATGTCTGTCCGACCCTCTAAACCCATTAAATATGCCAGTCATTTTGGTCCTAAATGGGCTGACGCGTTAACGCAGGACTCTTCTAGTTTTCGAAAGGCATCAGATCAACAAAAAAAAAGTTTGGAGCAGGAGGGCCACAAGAATACAGTAATGCAGGGATGGGAAAAGGCCCGGGCACCTAAAATGTAACCCGTGGTGCCTGCAATGCAGCGCTGACTGACCCGACAGTCACCTCCGTGACCGGCAACAGCACCCCCGATCCTGCTGCACTACCGCAACATCAACGCAAGGTCAGGCGCGCTGTGACTGGCGGCGGCGGTGACTGGCAGGTCACTGCGCTGCCTCTTACTGTGAGGGGATGGTCCCATGTGGTGAGGGGGCTATCAGACCTCCCAAAGATTTGAACATTTTTGGCCGCCCCTGCTGTGATATCATTTTGGGTACATTTAAAGATTTGTTAATGAATATACTCTTACATTTTGTAAGCGTTTCTAATATTTGTTCCATATTTATTTAAATGTGTCACGAAGATTAGGTCCCGTTGGTCCTACGTCGGACTGACCCTTGAACATATTAAACATGTCACTGTCATTACATCCCGTTGGCCATCTGTGGGATTGACCTTAAAACCTCAGTACCGCTTGTTTGTTTCTCCCCCCCCCCCCATTATTATTTTTCTTTGAACTTGCTTAACTGGAAACCATCCTCCCGGGACTGAGCCCTATTTTAGCAGATTATCCTATTTTTGATAGCCCTGTAATAAAAATGGCCACCTGCAGATCAGCCGGCAGGATGCAGCCGGCATGAACTCTGCCCTTTGTTATAAAGATGGTAGGATTTGACTAAATTAACTTTTATACAATCTGTCCCACTTTGTAGGTCCATAGAAGTTTGTAGATCGCTTTTGTTTAATTTTTCATCCTGCTCAAATATTTACTCATGTATGTAAGCAAGAAAAGAATGACGTGTCTGTCTCTCTGTCTCTGTCTGTCGGTGTCTCTGATTTTCTCCATCTGTGTCTCTCTGTTTATCTGTGTCTCTCGGTTTGTCTGTGTCTCTTTCTCTCTCTTTCTCTCTCTCTTTCTCTCTCTCTCTTTCTCTCTCTCTGTTTGTCTGTGTCTCTCTCTGTCTGTCGGTGTGTCTGTCTGTGTGTCTCTGTCTGTGTGTCTCTGTGTCTGTGTCTGTGTCTCGGTCTGTGTCTCTGTCTGTCTGTGTCTCTGTCTGTCTGTGTCTCTGTCTGTCTGTGTCTCTGTCTGTCTGTGTCTCTGTCTGTCTGTGTCTCTGTCTGTCGGTGTCTCTGTCTGTCGGTGTCTCTGTCTGTCGGTGTCTCTGTCTGTCGGTGTCTCTGTCTGTCGGTGTCTCTGTCTGTCGGTGTCTCTGTCTGTCGGTGTCTCTGTCTGTCGGTGTCTCTGTCTGTCGGTGTCTCTGTCTGTCGGTGTCTCTGTCTGTCGGTGTCTCTGTCTGTCGGTGTCTCTGTCTGTCGGTGTCTCTGTCTGTCGGTGTCTCTGTCTGTCGGTGTCTCTGTCTGTCGGTGTCTCTGTCTGTCGGTGTCTCTGTCTGTCGGTGTCTCTGTCTGTCGGTGTCTCTGTCTGTCGGTGTCTCTGTCTGTCGGTGTCTCTGTCTCTGTCTGTCTCTGTCTCTGTCTGTCTCTGTCTCTGTCTGTCTCTGTCTCTGTCTGTCTCTGTCTCTGTCTGTCTCTGTCTCTGTCTGTCTCTGTCTCTGTCTGTGTCTCTGTCTCTGTCTGTGTCTCTGTCTGTCTGTGTCTCTGTCTGTCTGTGTCTCTGTCTGTCTGTGTCTCTGTCTGTCTGTGTCTCTGTCTGTCTGTGTCTCTGTCTGTCTGTGTCTCTGTCTGTCTGTGTCTCTGTCTGTCTGTGTCTCTGTCTGTCTGTGTCTCTGTCTGTCTGTGTCTCTGTCTGTCTGTGTCTCTGTCTGTCTGTGTCTCTGTCTGTATCTCTGTCTCTGTCTGTATCTCTGTCTCTGTCTGTATCTCTGTCTGTCTGTGTCTCTGTCTGTATCTCTCTCTCTCTCTGTGTGTGTCTCTTTGTGTCTCTCTCTCTCCCTCTGTCTCTCCCTCTCCCTCTGTCTCTCTCTCGCCCTCTGTCTCTCTCCCCCTGTCTCTCTCTCCCCCTGTCTCTCTCTCCCCCTGTCTCTCTCTCCCCCTGTCTCTCTCTCCCCCTGTCTCTCTCTCCCTCTGTCTCTCTCTCCCTCTCTCTCTCTCTCCCTCTCTCCCTCTGTCCTCTGTGTCTCTCTCTCTCTCTCCCTCTGTCCTCTGTGTCTCTCTCCCTCTGTCCTCTGTGTCTCTCTCCCTCTATCCTCTGTGTCTCTCTCCCTCTGTGTCTCTCTCCCTCTGTTGGTGGTGTGTCTCTCTCCCTCTGTGGGTGGGTGTGTCTCTCTCCCTCTGTGGGTGGGTGTGTCTCTGCCGCTCGGTGGATGTGTCTGCTGCTCTGTGGGTGGGTGTGTCTCTGCCGCTCTGTGGGTGGGTGTGTCTCTGCCCCTCTGTGGGTGGGTGTGTCTCTCCCTCTGTGGGTGGGTGTGTCTCTCTCCCTCTGTGGGTGGGTGTGTCTGCCCCTCTGTGGGTGGGTGTGTCTGCCGCTCTGTGGGTGGGTGTGTCTGCCGCTCTGTGGGTGGGTGTCTCTGCCGCTCTGTGGGTGGGTGTCTCTGTCGCTCTGTGGGTTCGTGTGTCTCTGTCGCTCTGTGGGTTCGTGTGTCTCTGTCGCTCTGTGGGTTCGTGTGTCTCTGTCGCTCTGTGGGTGGGTGTGTCTCTGTCGCTCTGTGGGTGGGTGTGTCTCTGTCGCTCTGTGGGTGGGTGTGTCTCTGTCGCTCTGTGGGTGGGTGTGTCTCTGTCGCTCTGTGGGTGGGTGTGTCTCTGTCGCTCTGTGGGTGGGTGTGTCTCTGCCGCTCTGTGGGTGGGTGTGTCTCTGCCGCTCTGTGGGTGGGTGTGTCTCTGCCGCTCTGTGGGTGGGTGTGTCTCTGCCGCTCTGTGGGTGGGTGTGTCTCTGCCGCTCTGTGGGTGGGTGTGTCTCTGCCGCTCTGTGGGTGGATGTGTCTCTGCCGCTCTGTGGGTGGGTGTGTCTCTGTCGCTCTGTGGGTGGGTGTGTCTCTGTCGCTCTGTGGGTGGGTGTGTCTCTGTCGCTCTGTGGGTGGGTGTGTCTCTGTCGCTCTGTGGGTGGGTGTGTCTCTGTCGCTCTGTGGGTGGGTGTGTCTCTGTCGCTCTGTGGGTGGGTGTGTCTCTGTCGCTCTGTGGGTGGGTGTGTCTCTGTCGCTCTGTGGGTTCGTGTGTCTCTGTCGCTCTGTGGGTGGGTGTGTCTCTGTCGCTCTGTGGGTGGGTGTGTCTCTGTCGCTCTGTGGGTGGGTGTATCTCTGTCGCTCTGTGGGTGGGTGTGCCTCTGTCGCTCTGTGGGTGGGTGTCTCTGTCGCTCTGTGGGTGGGTGCGTCTCTGCCTTGGGCGTGGCTAAATGTATACAACAAAAAACAAAAAGCCCAAAGCTACATCCAATATGACAAAAATACACAGTGAAATACCTATATATCTCTTGAAAAAGGGTAATTTAGATAAACCCTTTGGGTTAACCCTTTCACTGTATATTTGGCATATTAGATGTAGCTTTGGACTTCTTTTGTTTTTTGTTGTTTACACTCACATTTGTATACATGAAACAGGCGTTGTACGAGTGCTGGGGATTTTGTCCGTGGCGTCTCAATCACCGGCGCGCGTCTCCTTTCCCGATCCCTCCGTCACTTCCAGTGACGAGTCGACTATGGGCGGAACTGGTAGGAACTCGCTGATACCGTTGCCAGGACTCCTCGCCTCGTATTCGGCACAGCTTGGACAGGATTCTACGCGTTTCGCTGATTAGCTTCTTCAGGAAACGTGTTCCTACCAGTTCTTCTCAAGGAGTACTACTTGAGAAAGTGCTGTTAGCGTGAAACGCGTGGGAGGAGAATCCCCTTGTTTCATCCCCATTTATGTTTTTTATCATGTAGTTTAATAAACTTTTTTTTACTTTTGTACTTACCCGGTGAGTTGTTAAGTGCTTCTTCTTGGTTCGCTATTTAACCAATCCCTCACTACCACTTTGCATCTAACATAGACCAACATGTTGTTTTAACAACCCACCAAAATATATACTTCACCTTCTTGTGTACGGTATCGTATGTCACATATCTCATATTTAGTAAATGTATTTGTAGTGTAAACCCCTCTAACCGCATAACCATCCCCTGTTAACCTCCCTTCCATCTCCCTTTCTCCTGAAGAACAAAATGCACGCAAAGCGCACTACAGATTACTTATAAAATAATGTTTAATACAATAAATATAGTCCAAATAGAACACAAAACAAAAAGCATATTGATCATAAATGTACACAGTAAATAAGGATAAAATTAATAATACAAAAAAAACAATAACGATAAATAAAATACAAGGCAGTACAATCCCACACACCTGGGAAAAAACCACATAAGTGGGAAAAAAAACCCCAGAGAGTCCTAATAAAGAATAAATCCTTATAGGGCAGACAGATACCAGAAACTGCATAAAACTATTGCAGTGAAAAGTCCTACAGGAACCCTGGTAAAGAAAACACGCTGAGGGGAAGGATTACTAACCGCGAGAGGCAGCGGATGGCGAGTGCGACCACTAACAAGTCCGGACAGAGTGACCGCAGCGCAGAAATTCCCCTCCGCCCGCACTCACGGGTAGCTTCCAGCCGGTGTGCGCATGCGCAGAACAACCTCCCGTGACCTCTACGCGTTTCACACCACGTGCTTCTTCAGGAGGTTATAATAAACTGGACTTGTCGAAATGTGCATTAATATCATTGTCGAATAAGATTATACCCAGGATTACTACTCAGACGTCATATATAAAGCGTGGTGTATACATGCTGTATTCCCAATAGAAGCAGGGACAAGATTCTGCTAGCTATGATAGTTACCTTGTAATGAGCGTATAACTGAATGTAACCAGTATACAGAAAATCACATGACAGATATAGTAGTTAACCGGTTTCGATAAGTCCAGTTTATTATAATTATCCCAGGCTCCAATACTACTCAAACTCCTCTACAGGGATTTTATTTTGAAGTACATTATTTCACTGTATATATTATCACACTGTCACTCAATTAATATTTGATGTAATCAAATTTTATTATTTTACTTTTAACGAAAAATTGATCCAATTGCTTACAAGATAGCCACAGCAGTATAATTATCTGCAGGATTCATTTTGTCCACTAAATATTTCCCATGAAACTGTAGAGTGCATATATTTGGAGGATCTTTACACTACATTACTCTCCTCTCATGCACCATAGTCACATAACAAATATCCTATATATTAGGTGAGCGGACTGAACAAATCTCTTTAAAGTCCTTACATCTAAGCCCTAATTTCTCTCTATACACCTGCCCGACTCGTACGCTCTGCTCAAAGATGTATTCTGTCTACCCCCTTTTGTATCAAAAGCCCTCCCCACCTAAAACGTTTCTCACTCACTGCCCCACTCCTCTGGAATCCCCTTCCCCTCGGTATCTGACTGGCACCCTCTCTGTCCACCTTTAGGACCTTTCATAAAACACACCTCTTTAACAAAGCTTTGGGTAGCGCTGCTAGCTGACACTATACATCGTAGATGCACTGACCAGAACACCCTCATACTGCCTGTAAATTCTTTCCACCACTCACCGCAGATTGTAAGCTCTTCTGGGCAGGGATTCATTTTCCTGTTGTTACTTTCATGTCTGAAGCGCGTATTCCCACAGTTATATTATGTCCCGTGTATTACTGCTGTGAAGCGCGATGTACCTGGATTGCGCTACATAAATAAAGTTATTCATATATAAAATGTAAGGTGAACTTCATGTCACCTTTCTCTGTTTCTCATAGGGGGGGGAATTAAAGAATGGGAGGTCCCCATGAGGCCGTCCGCCCCCCCCCATGGAAGTCTGGCAGGTCTGGGTACTGTCACCAGACCTCCATAATGTACACACAGAATTTTAGTGGGCCATCACTGATAACCTCAGGTTAAGCTCTGGTTACTTTCACCTGTCACCCTCATCGAAATATCTCCTCGTTTTGTGCTAATAAATACCGGATGCCCCTTTGGCTTACATGGAATATAAATAGACCTTTTAATACTCTGGGACACCAAGGGATAACAGACATTTTTTTTAAATACTGAATATTGTAGTGGTATCATAACACGGATATCACGAGTGATATATATCAAGCAGCAGCAGCTTTAGCCCTTGTCGACCCAATGCTGGATGAAGCCTCCACGATGATTTCCCAGGTACTGCAGCTGCAAGCCTCTCTTCTCCACGTTGTTCCAACAAATTCTCTGATTTCATCTCCCCATCTTACTTTTGGTCATTGTCTTCGTATTTGAATTTCCCTTGGAATGCAGATGGTTCTCATCTTGTGATATGTTCGGCCCACTGCCATTTCAATTTCTTCGCCCGTGTGATGATGTCACCGACTTTTGTTTGGTTGCAAACCCATTCGTTCTTTTTTCCTGTCTCTTCGGGTAATACACACCATATGTGCATGTAGTTGTCTGAAGCTTCTGAATTATCTTCGTATTTAGGGTCCAAGTTTCACGTCCATACGTGAGCACGGGCAGAATACACAGGTTGAACGCTTTCCATTTGAGCCACAGTGGAAGGTTCCCTTGAAAGATTGTCTCGTTCCTATTAAATATGCTCAATCCCATCTTCATTCTCCTCTTGATTTCATTCAAAAGTTTCCCATCCAATGTTACTTGCCGGCCAAGGTAGACCCAGTCTTCACTTTCTAGTTCTATTCACTTCGATATTTGCAGAGTTGACACCCATTGGTCCTGCTGAGATTCATATGGAGGCCCACTTTCTTACCTTCCACAGTGATGTATCTGATTTGTTGCTGCAGATCTTTGGGACTTGCGGCAAAAATAAGTCGTCTGCAAATCCATAGGCGACTCAAATATTTACTGTTTATTTTGATTACTTTTTGTTCCCAATCCAATGTCTTGAGAAATTCTGCAAGTGTTGCTTTGAAAAGCTTTGGTGACACGGTGTTTCCCTGCCGCCCTGTCAGATCCTTATCTTGCTTGCATCTTTATGTAATCGAATGGTTGATGTCGTGTTCGTAAATGTTACTTATAATATGGGGGCACCAGAGGCCCACAGCCCCTCGGGCAGTCGCGGTGATGTGATCTCTCCTAGAAAAACCATCCTCACGATTGACATACTGCTACTACATCAAGGGGCCCCTGGGGTGTCGGACCCCATGACATAGTAGCTACGTCTATGGGGCACCCACAGGGATAATGCATTTAAAACCGCTGGGTTGTAGACCAAATCCAATTCTTTCTCATAATCCATGAATCCTAAACTGAGTGGTAGATCATGCATTATCTGTGTGTGGGTGTGTGCGGCGCGCGGCGTGCGCGTGTGGTGTGCGCGTACTTTGGACCCAATAAACCACTTTTTCTGTATCTTGGATCCCTAGGGATCCTCACAGACTTTAACTATTTACCGTGCACCACACTTGCCTCTGCTGAGGCTCTCGCTCGGTGTCCGTCTCTCTCTCAAACTCATAAGTTATTTAAATAATAAAATGAATTTTTTTTATTATTATTCTCTATGTTACCATCCCTTTCAAGAGGAGAGTGTCCCTTTTTTGGTGGTAAAGAGGTAAAAACGGCAGCGCTCGGTATATTTTGTTATACCGACATCAGCAGAGTTCTAGAAAAACAGATGTTTTCCGTATCCTACTTTTTTGAAATAATTTTTGCCGTTTGTTTATTTTTATTTGTAATATTCGCATTCCGTTTTACACACATTGAAATCTTTTTACCATTCCAAAGTTTGTTTATTTTGACAAATCCTACTTTTTTGAAATAATTTTTGCCGTTTGTTTATTTTTATTTGTAATATTCGCATTCCGTTTTACACACATTGAAATCTTTTTACCATTCCAAAGTTTGTTTATTTAGGCAATACTTTCAAATCCGGCCTCCTATTTAGATCATTTTAAAGACGCAATCCAAGGGGGCAATTTTTTTTTTTTTATACATAGGGTTGAAGAAGGGGTCTCTGGAGCAGGGATTTCCATATGGCCCTTGAGAACTGGAGTTTGCCCACCTCTGATTTAGACTGTAATATATCTCTGATTAGCCAAATACAAATTGGTTTAAAAGTAAATAAACATTATTGCTTGACGTACACTTAAACACAGACCGTTTGATAGTCTTGTAAATGCATGCATTTAACAATACGGTGTTCATGTTTGTGTCTCTGTACAGAACGTCACATTTTCCAGGCAGTAGGGCTTACCCCAAATATATTTCGAATGGTAAAATATGTACTGTGGGGCTGTTCCATTTCCGCTGTCTGTATAACTCAGTCCAGCGTTGGGATCGCTGCAGCATTCTTGGCTCATTATGAGCGGATCCAGTAAAGGGGCAATCCCTCCTTGGACCAAAGTGAACTAATTCAAGTGACATGTACTTAGAGTGTAAGCTCTTCGGACATGGACTAATTTTCCAAGCGTTACTTTGACGCCTGAAGCGCTTATTCCCATTTTTATAATATTATATCCCGTGTATTGCTGCTGTGACGCGCTGTGCACATGAATTGCCCTCTATAAATAAGGTTATTCATAGACACGGTTAAGGAGTCTCAATTGGGTGATTGATGCTATTTTAGCCAAATCTGACACCTATAAGTATTCATCTTCATTCATTTTCTCCGGAGCAGGGACTCCCTTTCCTAATGTTACTTTGACGCCTGAAGCGCTTATTCCCATTACGTGTTATAATATTACATCACGTATATTACTGCTGTGTCGCTTTATGTACATGGATGGCGTTGCACAAATAAAGATATGCATACATTTATTTTTTAAAGTTACACTTGGACGGGATTTGATTTTCTTCTGGCTAATCCCTTTTGTACAGCGATCGTCCTCCCTCTCCGCACCTCATTGTATCAGTTCTCTGATCAGGACGCGTGGGATATGGGTCAATAAAACACTTGGCTGACAAACACTTCCCCATTCAGAGGGGCTGTTGAAATTCAGCGTGCCGACTGTGTGGGACTGCACCTTTAATTAAAGTGTCTGTGTTTTATATTGTCGTTACTTTGCGGGGTTCTGCTAATGAGGATACGTACTAAACCCTATTAAATAGCACTGCTCTCTACCTCATTGTGAAATCCTTTTTTTCTTTGTTGATGCAGATTTTTAAATATCCCCCCCAGGCCCACTTAAAATTATTTAGCAAAACCTGATATGGGGAACTCAGAGCTGCCCCTGTAATTCAATGTATCAGTAACACTATGAATACCTTTGAGTACGCAGCTGGGGAAAGAATTGGCCTCACATTGATGGAAAATAAATACACAAGCCCCGCACTCCTCCCAAATAGGTTTCCAATTTATCAGCGAAATGCTACAATTTCATCCTAAGCCTTTTAACAAGGAGTCATTTTGTTGCATCTTTTCATAAAAAAATAAATGATTTGAGCCTATTCATTTTGTCACGGTAAACGCCATTTCAGCAGGTACCTGCACCAATGTGTAATAAATTATCTTGTGGACTAAATATGGTGAGATACAGTGTGTTTAAGTGAATGAAGGGTTAAATGAATGAAGTCATTGTTATCTCCTATTCAGTGAATAGAAAACTGGCAAACACCTGAAATACAATTCCCTTAGTGTTATGAAGGACAAATTGTGAGTGCGCAAGCTCCTCAGTGAAAAGTAATTGCACTCGCACACCAAGCCACCCAATCCCCCTCTTTTGTGCCTGTCGCAGACACCTTCTCCCGTAGAGAGTGAGTGGGAGTGTATCGCACCGATTTGCTAATTGGAGAATTGACAAGAAGCGCTAAACCTGAAACGAGGGGCCAGGCACCTCCAAATAAAACTATTTAACAAAAGAGGATTAAGGGAGCTCAGACCTACCCCAAGAACGGAGTACATCAGTAACACTATCTAATACCTTTATGGAGTATGAAGCTAGGGATAGAATTGCCCTCACATTTATGGAAAATAAATATAAAATCCTGCGTTGGCTTTTGTTCTTGGGGTAGGTCTGAGCTCCCTTAATCCTGTTTTGTTGGTTTTATTTGGCGGTGTCTGAACCCTGCTCAGGGTTCAAGGCTCCTTGTCAATTCTCCAATTAGCAAATCGGTGTGATACACTTCTACAGTGTGACGTTCCCTACAGGAGGTGTGCGCGCTGTCTCCCGCGCCGCGGATGCAACATTCTGCAGCGCTGGGTACAGAGTGTGTCGTGATCGCAGTACGTGTGGTCCATGCTGCTGAATGGGACCCCCACCGCATTAATCCTTTGGTGCCACGACCACCGTGGTACTGAAGATTTTGTGTGTGTGTGTGTGTGTGTGTGTGTGTGTGTGTGTGTGTGTGTGTGTGTGTGTTTTTGCCCGTTTTAATTTCACTGAATTGGAGATAACATAAATGCTTCATTCATTTAACCCTTCATGCACTTTATATCTCACAATGCTTAGTCCACACGTTAATAAGCAATATTACACATTGGTGTAGGTACCTGGTGAAATGGAGTTTACCGTGACAGAATTAATAGACTTGAATCATTTCTTTTATCAATAGATGCAACAAAATGACTCCTTTGTTAAAAGGCAGGATGAAAATGTAGAATTTCACTGATAAATTGCAAACCTATTTGGGAGGAGTGCGGGGCTCGTGTATTTGTTTCTCCACTTGGCAAACTACCGTATTTAGAATTTGATATAAAATGAAAGCTGTGTGACCCCCTGCTCTGCCATTTGTAATCTGTGTTTCATAGTATAAGACTTTTAATTGGTTTTAGCCTCCAAAACCCCTAGTACAAACCAACCGCCAAAACTCCCCTCAGAATATATCTGTTGCTGTCTTCTGGGCGGGTCAAAATGGCAATCCTCCCTAGAAACCGGTGTGATTTTCACTCCTACAATGTTGGTTTAATAAAGAGGCCCAGCAGACCTGATTTTACGTGGATATTTCTCTGGGACGGGACATGTCTGGAGGGTTGACAGTTTGGGATTTGGATCAGAAGGGAAGGTAAATGAAATTGAATAACTCCTGTGTGTCTTTATTTTGTCCCCAGGTTCAGGAGGACTTGCCCATTTCTCCGCTCCCGTCCGAGGTCAGAACCGGGGTTTGGTTCCACGTGGGAGACCTGGTTTGGTCTAAGGTGGGGACGTACCCCTGGTGGCCCTGTATGGTGTCCTGTGACCCCCAGCTACATGTCCACAGCAAGATCAATAACAGAGGTGAGGGGAATATATAGTGATACTGATAACTGCTAAAATGATGCCGAGTATCTCTATACACTCGCGCCCCCTGATGATGAACATGCTGCGCTGTATAATGGTGCTGAGTGTATCTCTACACTGATAATGAACATGCTGCACTTCCTTAGAGGAAACAAAACTTTGAGTATATCCAATCTGTCTAAACTGTTGTCTAAACTGTTTCTTGATGACCTGAATTTAGCTCCCGATGCATTTGTTCTGAGGATTGCCTGTGTAAACAGTCTGGGTGTATTTCTCTGTCCCGCAGGGGCGCGTGAATACCACGTGCAGTTTTTCAGCAACGAGCCCGAGCGGGCGTGGGTGCACGAGAAGCGCATGCGGGAATACCGAGGGCAGAAGCAGTACGAGCAGCTGCTAGCGGAAGACTCTGCCAAGACCGTTAACCACTCTGAGAAACTGAAGGTGAAGCACTGACACATGACCGTGACATGGTTAAAGGCCCAGTCCCGTGTAGTGCCAGAATGACCTAATGACCGTAACGTGGTTAATGGGTTAAAGTAGGCCAACTCCAGTCCTCAAGAGCCACCAAAAAGTCTGGTATTAAGGATATCCCTGCTTCAGCACAGGGACGATGTTTGACTGAGCCACTGATTGAGCCACCTGTGCTGAAGCTGGGATTTTCTGAACACCTGATCTGTTGGTGGCACTTGAGGTCTGGAGTTCCTCACCCCTGGGTTAAAGGGTCTGTCCCATGTAGGACCGAATTAACCCAATGACAGTGACGGGGTTAACGGGGTTGGACAACGGTGAACCTCATCAGTTTAATGAACACAAATGTTGATCAGAATCAGATATGAAATAGTTCAGAAACGGAACGTAAACACCTAATTGCTTTTAGATTTTACATCCGGAATTGTATTTCCATCTCCGATGTAATTCTAAATCTAGCTTGCCGATATACTATAGTACTAAATATTTAAATAAAATGAAAAGAGCGGGGAAAAACCCCCGCAAAATATATAATTAGAAAAAAAAACCTATTACAGTCTGGAGCTTGACCCCTCAACAACAACTTCTGTGCAGGGTTAAAGTTCTGTGAGGTGTATCACCATGTGCACTGTTAGTACTAACTACAACGTTGTGTGTGTATACTCACTCACTCACTCACTCACTCACTCATTGCACTTCCTGACTTGGAATTTCTTGATATTTCTGTTGAAAAACTCATTGAAGGAGCAATCCAAGCCAGCAGTATATATCAGGGGGTCTCCGGAGTTGAACCTCATTCATTTCAGCTTCGGCTCCCGTGTCACATCGGCCAATAGGAAGCCGCACCGATGACGTCACGGTTTCCTATTGGCCCGTAGAGCCCGAGATCTCTGAACAGAGGTAATATTGTGAACCCTGGTAGCCAAGGGGAGCGGCTACGGGCACCTAATTCGCAGGTAAGTATCTCCGGAAGCAGGGGGTCCCCGGAGCTGAAATTTACGGGGTTCAGCTCCGGGGACTCCCTGCTTCAACTATATATAGATAAACCGCACATAACCATACATAGAAGGAATTCTTGGGGAGGAGTCAAGCTCCCGGTTATACTGGGTTTTTGTGTCATTATATATTTTCTTGGGTTTTTTGCCCTCTTTTATTTGCATATAAGTTGTTATATTTTATCGTTAGGAGGTCTCTTTGACTGCAATAAAAGGATGCTGTTCTTTAAAATATACTATTCACTTATATTAGTAATTATCCGATCTGAACCCTTCCGACATTATCAATACATGAAAGAATATAGCGGAGTAGAGCATGATCAATCCTTTATTTTCACTTCATACACAATATTACGTCCACAATACACAGAAAATATATAATCTTTTGTCTTTCCATGGCAATACCCATCAGTTTAAATGCCCCTTTAATATCCTTATGAGCTCCCCAGGGGGGTCACTGGTTTGTGTGTAACCCAGAACATGTTGCTCTCCAGATGCGGAAGGCGAGGCCTCAGCGTGAGCGTGTGCAGTGGGAGATCGGCATTGCCCATGCGGAGAAGGCTCTGCGCATGACGCGGGAAGAGAGGATAGAGCAGTACACTTTCATCTACGTGGATAAGGATCCCTCCGAGACTTCCCCCGAACCCAAGAAATCCGCCAGCAGTGGCAAAAGGATCCGGCGTTCAACCTCCAGCAGTGAAGCCGAACCTGCCCGTTTGCCTGTGCCCGAAGCCGTCCCCCCGCCTTCCCCCCCTCCTCCACCTCTGCCTCTGCTGCCGCCTTTGCTTCCTTCTCCGCCACCACTTGCACAGGACCTTGAGGACTCCCTGCCGGAGACCAGGAGGCAGAGTCAGAGGAAGCTGGTGCAGGAGGAGGAGCAGCTGCCTCAGCCGCCGCCGGCAAAAACAGTCTGGAAGACGGCAGCTGCCCGCAAGTTGCTGCCGGCCTCAGTGCTGCTGCACAAGGGAACGCTGGACCTGCAGAAGTGCAACATGTCGCCCGTGGTGAAGATCGAGAACGTCCTTGCCCTGCAGAATGCAACGTCTGACGGGTTTGATCAGTTCGTATACACCACCAAGGTAACGCGTAGTCCCAACGTCACGACACTTGTAACTCCCTTACAGTAGAGACCTTGTAAGGGAAGCTCTTGGAGAATAGTTGCAGGTTGGGATATATGTAGTTTAATTAATCTGAAAGGGGACACTCGGTAGTAAGGCTTCTTCCAAAGAGAGACAGTACCGCTCTCTCCTTAGCACAGCAGATCGGCAAGCAACCGATTACATCCTTATATACAGGGATACCCCGCATTAACATACGCAATGGGACCGGAGCATGTATGTAAAGCGAAAATGTACTTAAAGTGAAGCACTGCCTTTTCCCCACTTATCGATGCATGTACTGTACTGCAATAGTTATATACGTGCATAAGTGATGTAAATAACGCATTTGTAACAGGCTCTATAGACTCCCTGCTTGCTCACAGCTTCGGTACAGGTAGGGAGCCGGTATTGCTGTTCAGGACGTGCTGACAGGCGCATGCGCGAGCTGCCGTTTGCCTATTGAGCGAGATGTACTTACTCGCGAGTGTACTTAAAGTGAGTGTCCTTAAACCGGGGTATGCCTGTAGTGCCCTGTGGCTCACTCAGGAGCATTAAGCTCAGTTTTGATTCGGTATGCAGTTGCCAAATACGTTGACTGGAGGGAATTCCTGGAATCTGGTGGCTAGTCTAATTCCCAGCCAAGACTACTCGTACCTGACTGGGAATTAAGATAGCCCTCTGATTTTATTGACCTTCATTCAGCCCAGGTATTCATCACCAGATTCAATTGCCAGGCTAAATGAATAAATGGGGAATCCGACGCAGTTATTAGCGATCTGTAACAGTTTCCTGTCACTGAGATATTTTGTAGAAGAGCTGTCAAGAACTCACGTGTGTGTGTGTGTGTGTGTGTACACATGCAAATACTGTACACACAAACCCATATAAATAGATAGATAGTGTGGGCAAAATTACCTTCTTATTAATCTGTAATGGACAGTATATCTAAATAGGACACTGATCCGAGGTCTCACAAATCTGTAGGAGTAACTCACGGGAGGTAGTTTATACACACTCATGTAATACCAAATTAATTTATTTGCAGATGTAGTGTGTCTATAGGAGCTTTTGATACGGTGTACAGTGTATCTGAAGAAGACGGGTCTCAAGTTCATATACAGAAACTACGTCAATGAGCTCTTTGTTCCAATAAACGTTCTCCAGAGGACAATTATTGAAGCTTTTGTACACCTCAAATCTCCTCTGTTTAATGGATCAACTTTATAGATTACATTTGTACACAAGCTTTCTAGACCTGACATGACCGTCCATCAGAAAGTACCTTTGTACACAAGCTTATTAGGCCTCAGTTTCCTGCGATACCTCTCGGGTTGCTCCAGTAGGTGCTATATTCAGATATGTTCTATTGAAAGCTTAGGCACAAATGATGAATCTTCTCTGAAGATGCCTTGTAAAGAGGCATTTGGTCACTTTTTTGTAATCCAATAATATATATATGTATATATATATATATATATTATAAATGTTATAATATTTTATTTTTATTTACTGATCTTTTTAAAAACTGGCAATCCTTGCAACTTAAAAGCTAGCTGATGTAGCAGCAGCTAGGTATTTATTGCAATGGTTTGAACTGTTTGGTATTGTGCTTTTTTGAGCTTAACCCTTTTATTGCTGATGACCGATGGCACCTAAGTTCCGGTGTTGCGATTGCTTGGGGTAGCCATCATGTGGCCGAGACCGCCCCCCCCCACCCCCCCGTGACATGAACGAATTTGGAGGAGCATTCCAATTCTGAACGTGTTCCCCCCCCCCCCCTAGAAAAGTAGTATTAATGGCATGATGTTCCCTGAATATCATAAGGGTCCCGTGTGTATATTGAATGAAACTGGGTAGCGTGGATTCTTTCTTTAAACCTTGGAAAGCTGTTAATTCATCCAGTGCAAGAAGGCTCTGCAAAGCCAAAGGGTCAAACCAGTTTGAAATGATAAAACAACCCCTAAAAAATGGAATGACACGACTGTGCATCTATATATTTCACTGAGTGGAGCTTGAATGATCCCTTGTTCTGGTTATCTGCTGGGTAACTCCCCCATCTGTCTCTTTTTTAAAGGGATTCGGTAACAAGACTGAAATCACAGTCAAGGCTCCAGAAAAGTCGGCCTCATGCTCCCCCAACCTGAGGACCGAGAAAGTGTCCACACAGCACACACCTGCTCCTGAGTCCTCATCGGGGGCCACAGGTAGGCACTGTTTGAAACTGCACGTGTCTAACCTTAACACTACCCCCCTGCTGCCAAACTGTGAAAAGGGGGGTGGGGACAGATGCTCCCGTCTGCAGCCGAAAACTATATACCAAAGTAAAGTAAATGGAAAGAGAGAGGACATTTCCCTTTAATATTTAATACAGAACTGCTCTGTCACTCCTTTGATACATTTTGTTATATTACTGCTTTTTGTGCAATAAACAATACAAAGATAACAAGGCGTTTGCATTGTGAATGGGTTTTCTGTTGTAAAAGTTATAATCCTCGGTTCAGGTGAAATGGTGAGGAGGAACTGCAGGGTTGTTTATTTACAAATGTATACATAAACTGGTTCTTTTTTTGTTTCAAAAGGGGAATTTGGGTCTCCTTTGCTTTTCTAAAAATGGGGTTCAACAAGCCCTACAAGGGTCACTTTAAGTCACAATTGCCCTCTTACACATCAGTTGCTAATGTGAATTTCATGCACACATTCATTACCCCAATAGCTACATAGGATTATCCTAGTTAGTGAGCATCACTCTTGGACACTAGTTACATAGTGAGGATCACTCTTGGACACTAGTTACATAGTGAGGATCACTCTTGGACACCAGTTATAGTTACATAGTGAGGATCACTCTTGGACACACTAGTTACATAGTGAGGATCACTCTTGGACACCAGTTACATAGTGAGGATCACTCTTGGACACCAGTTACATAGTGAGGATCACACTTGGGCACCAGTTATAGTTACATAGTGAGGATCACTCTTGGACACACTAGTTACATAGTGAGGATCACTCTTGGACACACTAGTTACATAGTGAGGATAACTCTTGGACACCAGTTACATAGTGAGGATCACTCTTGGACACCAGTTATAGTTACATAGTAAGAATCACTCTTGGACACTGTCAAGAAATGCTTTGAAGCTGGGCCTCCTGTGTAGAGAACGTTTGTCACACGTGCTATATTTCACACCCAATGCTCAAGACATGTGCCTAGCTGTCTACCAGCAATATACAGTTGGTTGCTGAAGCAGGGTAAAAACACCTTACTGAACCGCAGTCCAGTTAACCGCTTGCTTCCCACGTGAGAGCAGGGGGTGGCCAAATGGGGTGTAACCCCTTCAATACCGGGCCAAACCCCCTCTCCCATGACAGACACCAGTTACATAGTGAGGATCACTCTTGGACACCAGTTATAGTTACATAGTGAGGATCACTCTTGGACACCAGTTATAGTTACATAGTGAGGATCACTCTTGGACACCAGTTATAGTTACATAGTGAGGATCCCTCTTGGACACACTAGTTACATAGTGAGGATCACTCTTGGACACACTAATTACATAGTGAGGATCACTCTTGGACACAAGTTATAGTTACATAGTGAGGATCACTCTTGGACACACTAGTTACATAGTGAGGATCACTCTTGGACACACTAGTTACATAGTGAGGATCACTCTTGGACACCAGTTATAGTTACATAGTGAGGATCACTCTTGGACACCAGTTACATAGTGAGGATCACTCTTGGACACCAGTTATAGTTACATAGTGAGGATCACTCTTGGACACACTAGTTACATAGTGAGGATCACTCTTGGACACACTAATTACATAGTGAGGATCACTCTTGGACACAAGTTATAGTTACATAGTGAGGATCACTCTTGGACACACTAGTTACATAGTGAGGATCACTCTTGGACACACTAGTTACATAGTGAGGATCACTCTTGGACACCAGTTATAGTTACATAGTGAGGATCACTCTTGGACACCAGTTACATAGTGAGGATCACTCTTGGACACCAGTTATAGTTACATAGTGAGGATCACTCTTGGACACACTAGTTACATAGTGAGGATCACTCTTGGACACCGGTTATATCGTTACATACATCTCAACCCCGTTATAGCGCGATCCGCAACAACGTATAGAATTGGTAATAGCATATGAAAGGTCCCGGGTTGGATTCCTATATGATATGGTATAATTTATAAATTATAAATTGAATATTAATTGATAAATTATACATTAAAATAAAAATAAAATTATTTTATTTTTATTATATAAAATTATTATTTTTTTAATTATAATGTATATTGCTATATTGTTATTGCTAACGGACACATACACACCCCATCTATATATACAGTAATACATTTATAAATTATAATTGGAATACTTAGTTGGAATACCAAGTGAGGTTATTAGGAATAGGACTGGAATACTAAGTGAGGTTATTAGGAATAGGACTGGAATACTAAGTGAGGTTATTAGGAATAGGACTGGAATACTAAGTGAGGTTATTAGGAATAGGGCTCAGATACTGAGGATATTGTATTGTGTGTCTTTATTTGTATAGCGCCATTAATGTACATAGCGCTTCATAGTAGTAATACACGTGGTAATCATATAAATAACAAATAATAAATAGATATAAATAACAGGTCATGGGAATAAGTGCTTCAGACAAACGTAGCATTTAGGAAGAGGAGTTACAATCTAATTGGTATGTGGGAGGAACGTACAGAAACAGTAGGAGGGCATTTTGGTAAGTGCTTCTGCAGGGGGCCAAGATTTATGTATCGTGTCTAGTAATATCTACGGTGCTACTTATATGCTTCTTTAAGCAAGATGTCTCTAAGTCAGGTTATTAGGAATAGGGCTGGAATACTAAGTGAAGTTATTAGGAATAGAGCTCAGATACTAAGTGAGGTTATTAGGAATATTATAAAATAATAAATTATACATTATAATTAAAATAAAAACAAAATAATTTATAATTATTTGAATGTATAATTTATCAATTAATATTTATTTTATAATGTATAAATTATACCATATCATACAGGAATCGAACCCAGGACCTTTCATATGCTATTACCAATTCTAAAAACATACTTAACATATTGTACACAGTGCAGTCCAGTGCAGGTAAAGAATTGGTCTAGCAAATGGAAGGTCCTGAGTTTGATTCCTGCATGTGTATTCTATAAAATGTGTTCATGTTCAATTCCCACATGGTGTTAGGTGTGTGTGTGTGTATGTATGTGTCTGTTAGCAATAAAGTATTGACTGTTTAAAGGGAGGGGGGGGGGAATTCCACGTGGTGTAAGGGGATGTGTTTGTGTGTGTGTCATGTGACCCTCCTGTGCACTGAAAAGTCTAGGAGAGGAGAGAGCGAGCCGCAGAGAGGAGAGAAATGCAGATGCCGGTAAATCCTCTCACTGCGAAATTTACGCGATCCCGGTTATAACGCGGTCTCATTCCGTGGACCCGAAGGGCCGGGTTATAACTGGATTCAGCTGTAGTTACATAGTGAGAATTAATCATGGGCACTAGTTACATAGCGAGGATTACTATTGGACACCAGTTACATAATGAGGGTCACTACATAGTTGCATAGTGAGGATCATTCTTGAACAGCAGTAGTCTCCATAGACTTCAGTGGAAGCACCTACTTAACCCCCAAGCGTGCCACAGACCATCGACACAGGGACTGTGATCTCTTGTGTAGTGATCTCGGTCACAATCCATTCCATGATGACTCGAACAAGAAAAATGTGGTGCTGACCCTTTAACTCTTTAAATATATCCCTGTCATTAGGTTACTTTGGTCCTATGTGAGACTGACCCTTTAACCTATGAAACATATCACAGGTTTTTTTTGTTTATTTCTTTAACACTGCACGTTTGGATAAACACTGATACATGTGGGTGTTTTAACAATATTCCAAAAAGAAAACCATTTTTAACACACACCTCCGAAATTCTAACAAAAACATTAGCAAAACACTACAAAACTTGTTCTATACTTTAAAAGGTGCAGTCCCACTTGACTAACAAAAAATACAGGATACCCAATATACCCAATAACATACAGGAGGGCGCCACTAATACGGCGGGTTCCGTTCTGAGGACCCGGCAGAACGTGCAACCGGCAATTTTCGTTAGGTGCGCATGCGCAGACCGGCAATGCGCCGTTCTGCGTATGCGCGACAGAAGGAAACGCCTCCATTCCGCGCATGCGCGACCCCATGCCGGCTGTTCTGCGCATGCGCGACCCCATGCCGGCCGTTCTGCACATGCGCGACCCCTGGACGGCCCTTTCTGGACATGGCAGCCCCCTTCTCGGCACCGCCGTATCGGCGGATCGCCGAAAAAGCGGAGCACCGAGAAGCAGGGCCCTGCTGTACATTTTATTATACAGATTTTTCAGAATGTTAAATGAAACATTTTTTTGTTTCTTTGGTAATTAAGATTTTTCTTCTCAGCGTGATCCTTGAATAAGCACTGTCCTCAGCCCTGGTCCCCGTCAGACTATTATTCAGGGGAAGGGCACTATGCCTGTCGAAGGGCCAACTCCACACTGTGACATCACATGTGGGAAGAGCTAAAGGCATTGCTTTCGGACCCACATTTCATGTTATGGTTACAGTGAAATTGAAAAACAATACTTGAAACCGTTCTAGTTTCTAGATCGGGTGTCCCGAACCTAGATTTTAGCTGCCATTTTAAATGAAGGCTGTGTGACTTACCAATCAAGACTCTCCATTCCGCATAGCTCTGATTGGCTCTGGCTCTTGTCATAGATATTTTGTTCTTGCCCCCTTCGCTCTTGGAATGTTCCATTAACCCACTGTTCATAGGGGAGCCCACAGTACCATTTAATGTCAATGGTGCCCGTTTAGAAAAAAATTAATTGGATTAGTGAAACATCCCGTTTATGGCATAAGGACTTCTCGTACACAAGATTCCTATAGCTCAGAGTCAAGCTCATGCCCCTTTTATGTGAGAAGAGTGTGTCTCACACATGGAAATGCTATAAATGAATAGGGTCGGTGATCGCTCCCTCTTGCAAGGTAAAAAGGGCCTCTCACGCACGAGATTCTTATCATTGCATTGGTACCGCATATGCCTTTTCTTTTTAAGGATTATTTATCTATTATTGGGTTCGGGTCCTTTACATGGGACCCCTAGAAGTTGATGGCATCTCTCTTGGAATGTGAGCCCAGCGTCTCCCATCACCCCCTTGATAGTGGTGCTCAGACATCTGCTTGCAGTCAGTGGAGTCCATGGTTACATGTGAGCGTAGTGTTGTCATTGGTGCCTCTGTCCCACTACCCGGTAAGTTCCTAGCTCAGGGTTATCCTGGTTTTCGATGTCTGAATCTTATCCTGCTTTTGCGACATACCATATAGCCTAGAAATGAAACGATCTAAGCCACGTGGATCGCATAAAAAAAGCTTCAACAACAAAAACTACATGTTGGGAAATTGAGTAGAGGGAAGTGTCTCTTGAACCTCCTCAATGCCAGTAGGGCCTGCAAACGCATTGTGAAGCCTATTTAGCCCAAATAAACGTCACTGCTGTTGGCTTCCTTGGATCCTATGTGGCTGACCGTTTAACCCCTTAAACACGTCACTAGCATTACGTCACTTTGGTCTCAACTGGTACTGATCCTTTTATCAATCAAACAGATCACTTATGTCTTATGTGGGACTGACCCATTAAACCCTCCCTCTAAACAGCACCATATAAATACCCAGGGTCTATTCATATTTGCTGCTTTTAATTTTTGGAATTCTACCTAATGGAGCCACATATATACTTTGCTCGGGCTTGTCGCGCACAATTTCTACGTTGCAAAACCTTTCCAGACATTGCCTGAAAAATCCCCCATTATATCTTTAAGGCAATCTAAGTGGCACTTAAAAAGATATTTTTGTTTTTGTTTTAATATATGCAGCCTTTCGTTACCTTCATTGAAAACGAATTACCTAAGCTGACGATTTGATTAATTCTCCCGTAAATGATCGGCAAAGATCCTGCTTCCCAGGGTTCACTAAATGGTTGCCTTTCAGTTTCAAATCAACCCTTCAGACAGTGTAACACTCGGCAGCTACAATGTATTTTTATATTACCACGGTAACATCTGTTACAGTTTGTAGCTGAAACTGCTGGGAAGATTGGCAACAAATGATCACAAACAGGGAAGTGTTGCAAAGATCTTGCACTGCTGGGGAGGTGGGATAAACCCCGCAATAGAAATCACAGGATACTCGGTATATTAAAACGAATAAAATATGGCCTTAAGAGTTGAATTACAAAAAAAAAAATGCAGTAAGTATTATCTAATACTACAGAACTGATTTTATTTTAAAAAACCCATGCAGGATATTGCTTGAATTACTTCTTTAAAGAGGCAATCCAAGCCCCTTTTTATTATTATTATTATTATTATTAATAATAATAACACAGGATTGAAACAAGGTGTTTCCGGAGCTGAACCCCATTAATTTCCGCTCCGGTGCGCCCCTGCTTCCGGAGGTACTTGCCTACATTGGGGCTGCCGATAGCCACTCCAGGACTCTCGTGGCTGCTTTTCGAAGCTCCGGGGCCCTGCGGGCCAATAGGAAGCCGTGATATAATCTGGTTCAGCTTCCTATTGGCCCATGTGACCGGGGGCATAAAACTGCATGGTTCCCGGCCCCCCCTGCGGACGTATCTCCTGCAGTAGGGGGTCCACGGAGCAGAGTGATCGGGTTTCAGCTCAGGAGACCCCTGTATTAAAAATAAAAACGGCTTGGATTGCTCTTTTTAAGGGATCCTCTTCTCATGACCGCTTGTGCAGCTTTCTATCCTAACCGGGCACAATTTACTTCCTGTTTTGTACCACAAACTTCAGTCAAATCTACTGGTTTTCAATCCCAGAAATATAATTATTAAACAATGTATTTCTTTAACCTGGAAATTGCCTAATTCGGCTTTGGTATTGTTGTCATTATATTACTGTATCTCGTTTAGGTCTGATCCATAGCTCCTATCTAAAGCAGCTTCTATTGTATCTTCAATAAGACGTACGCATGTACATACAGTTCGAGAGGCCCCCTCCATGTAAAACTATAAAAATAGGCTCACAACCTACCTGTTAACCCAGGCATTTAATTAATGAACCACAACCTGTCCAGGATTTATTAGCTACAGTACTGCCCCATCCTGTATTGTATCCTTCCTTGTATTTGGTCGCTCTTATAACCTTAAATGTTGTCTTCTTTTTTACCTTTTTGTAGCTGTGAAGTGCTTTGAGTCCCATTGGGAGAAAAGCCCTATATAAATAAAGTTATTGTGTGTGCGTGTGTGTGCGCACACACCCATATATATTGTTAAGCATTTCTTGGTTTTGGATTTGGGGGCTAAAATTTTTTAGCTGCTAAGTTTCCTCCTGTTAGCAGCCATTATAGCTGATAAGTAGAGATGGGCGATTCCAATCTGCAGATTTCCACTGCTCGTTTGACCTAAATCCGATCCACATATCAAAATCCGTCTGCGGATTTGGTACTATAAAAATCCATTCTGGAGGAGGCCGACTTAAATTAAGTATTATTTCCAGTTGTGTGTATGTATGTATATATCTCTACATCTCTATATCTCCTATATCTCTATATCCCCTCAAACCTCCCTCCAAATACATTATGGCTATGCAAAGTATATTTAAATGATTCCCATTCCACACTTCCTAAAAGGCTTGTCAACTCAATATAGTTTGTTTGGAAATCCTACGGCACCTAGTGACTGGAATGGTGACCGACCCAACAGGATTGGAACCCGCAACCACTGCTTTTCTAGGCCACAGCTCTAGTAGTGTGAGCTAAACCAGTTGTTATGGTAGCACTATTGTAACTTTCTACTAGCATATCTCCAAGGGATATTTATTTTGTTGATTGTAACCTTGAATGGGCTTCCAGTACAAATAATATGTACTGTGGCCCATGAGTGTTCTGCCATAAGGCACCTTCAGTGCTTCATTACAGCCTATTCAAATAAATGGACTATAATGTCTATTCCCGTGCCAGAAGGGTTTCTCATGGCAGAAGTCTGCTGATTAGATATGCGTCTCTATCCCAGAAGAGGGTACATTGCTTTGCTATACTTTGTATAGGTATGAGCACTCAATGAGAAGTAGAGCTCAAAGGTATACTGTGACAGTGGTGCTAGCCATCAGCTGGTTTAGCTCACACTGCGAGAGCTGTTGTCTCGAATAACAGAGGTTGTGCGGGTTCTAATACGGTTGGGTCAGACACCAATACACCATTCCAGTCACTCACAAAGTGCCATAGGCTTGCTAATGCAATATAGTTCTTCTCAAAATCATTTCCCCTGCTAATGGCAATACTTTGCATAGCAGGGTACTTCAAATGTGCTCCTTTTTCAGCACTGACGAATTTCCCTAATTTATTTGGAGGGACGTTTGATGGGATGTAGATACAATTGGAGACACTACTAAAACTGAACTCCACCACACAAAAACCATATTTCAGGTACACAAATTCGACTTTGGATTTTTAAGAATTTGAGTGGATTTTTGCAATCCGCCTGGGAGTTTTACTGATGGTAAAAAAATTTTTTAATTTTTTAATTTTTTTAAATGAACGTGTGCTTTTTTTTTTTTTTAAGAATAATCCGCGGAAATTCGCATCTCTGAGGACCTGGCCAATCCGTGTTGGATTCAGATTTAGGCGGAAAATTTGCCCATCTCTACTAATCAGCCCTTCTCACTTAGTCACATCACTGGGCTTCAAAGAGCCTTGTTAGAGAAGCGTATGATAAGACCATCTGACTGAGAAGATATTTTGTTGCCTGTAAGGAAAACAGCTCTTTGGTGCCTGGTGGAGTGGAAAAGGTGAACATAAATAGCAGGAGTTACCATGTGGACACTTTACTGCGGGCTTTTAAAATGAAAAAGCTCTAAAAAGGAGACTGGTAAATATGCTGAAAAGGGCATCACTGTGGAAATTGCACTCGTAACTCCTTTGCTGCCAGAGTGTCCTGCAATACTTTGAAGCGAACGGGTTTTAAGATATAAAGTGCACACAGCTAAAATAGAACATGTGTCTGTCTTGGACCACTTTGGTAATCAAGAATGTGTTCTTTGCACTTGGAGCTGGAATAGGGGGGTGCATGTCAGTAAAGTGTTCCATCAACCTGTCAGCCCATCCCCCTTCTGCCAGAGGACATATAGGAGCAGGCAGGAGTGATGGGGTAGGCACGGTGTCTGCGTAAGGTCCTGCTCAACACATAGGAACGTAGCTAAAGGAATTCTAACGCCCCACATGTCCACATAAAAGGCATACATAATTCAGTCACTGCCTGTGGGTCATTTAGGTCCTGGGAGGGACTGACCCTTTAATGGATTAATGCACAACCGAGTTTGTCTTTGTCAGGAGCCTCCGAGAAGAAGCAACAGAGAAGGTCCAATCGGACTCGATCGGAATCGGAGAAGTCCACGGACACCGTGCCAAAGAAGAAAATCAAGAAGGAGCAGGTGGGTTGCATGAAGCCTGCTATTCCCTTTATTATTGCAATGCTACATAGCAAGCACATTTTTTATTTATTTTTTACGTTTTATTATAACTTATCAATGCTTTGAAAGATTCAGTTCTCCCTAATGTAAACTTTTCACTTCTTTCTTGTGGTAAAATTAGTCAATTGCTATTTTCCTTGGGTCCACTTCATTTGAATGCTATCTGGTAATTATTGTTCTTTCCCCTTAATTTCTTTAAACATCAATCACCCCAATGTGACCTGTTAAATATGCCACTGCGAATAGTACACTCTAGTCCTAGGGGAACTGACCCCCTAAACATGTCACAGCCATTAGTACACTGAAGTTCCTGAGCACAAAATGCACTATTTATATAGCTCCGTTGGCATTGTGCTCTGTTGTTTTCTGTATTGCTAATATTGAGGAGGGACAGAGAAATGCTGGAAAAAGTCCTGGGCTGAACCTGGAAGGTGGAAAGCTGAGGGGAAGTTCACACTAAGGGTGGTGGATTCATGGAACAGACTCTCAGCAGAGTTGGTAGAGGCGAATACAATAAATAATTTAGAACTGCTAGGAATAGACACAAAGGTATATTAAAGGAATGCGACACAACAATGAATCTAAAAGAGTTACATGTAAGGTAATAACTGTTTACTATATCAATGAATAAAGGACTTCAGTTTCCTCTGTGTACCTCTGTGTTCTGTGCATCTCTGCTGTCCAGTTTTCATTTATGGTTCTTACTGTGACAGGGACCTTCTGGTTAGAGTAGACGGGGATGTATGAAAGGCTGTGACTTTAATATAAAATATTCATTTCAGACTGCGTTTCTTTACCATTGCTATCCCCAGAAATAGGTATGTTGCTAGATTTTCGGGTGGGGGGGGGGGGGGGCGGCGTTGTAGTTCTAGAGGTCCCGCGCTCTCCCCCCAGGCATTTAAATTAAATGCCGGGGGTCGCGCGATGCCTCTATAACACACTTCCCTTCCAGCGACGCGTCGTCGTGGTAACCTGGCGTCAAATTACGCCGCGGGCAACGTGACGTCACATGGCCCCGTGCGTCATTTGATTCCAGGGCCGAGCAGGGGATCTCGTGAGAGGTGCAGAGGAGCGGGCAGGGGTGCGCAAGGGGTAAAGTTTGCGCACCCCTGTACTAGATCATTGCGTGACATTGCTTCCTTTTATGGAGAGTTAAAAGTTCGGTGACATGACATTGCTCTGTCATCTAGAACTTCCTGTACCATAAAGGACATTACAAACAGAGATTTCCTTCCCAAAAAAAAGGCCAACATTCGGAAAGTCCGTATGCTTTTAAATAAGTGCAATAATATATATACAATATTAAAAAAACGGGGGATTTCAAATGTTGAGGGTGTAGCTTGCCTTTATATATGAAAGAAAGAGGGACTTCCGGTATGGCGACAAGGAGAGCAAACATGGAGCTGCTGGGTTTTTCAGGCCGTCCCTTAAAAAGGACATCGTACAGATGTCTGAACTCGCCATGTGAGTCGTCCTGCTGTACGCAAGGAGCCAGGTTATGGAAATATGTCTTGCTATATAGGACGCGGACATGCTACAGAAAAAGCAGGTGACGGTGGCCGAGCCTGCGCATGCGCAAGACGCCACAACTGCAAAACTTGTCTCCAGGATGATGACGCCTGTATTACAAGAGAGATTGGATTCGTTAAATCAAGTCATTGAAGAATTTAAGAATAATCTTGAGACCACAAAATTGCCTTCCAGCTCTTGAACAAAATATTGGATTACCGGAAAAGAAAGTAGAGCACCAATCGCTAAAAATACTGCAATTGCAAAAGGCAAATAATGGGATGTTGGCAAAAGTAGTGGTGCAGTAAAATAGAGCACGGACAAACAATTAGAGAACAATCACTTTTTTTCCTGTGGCAATGCAAACAAACGAGGAGACGTTCACATTTGCCTTTTGACAGAGTTGCCAGGGCTGCGCGGCCTTGAACAGGGACAACGCCTGCTGTCGCTAGAACAAGAGCACAGCAGGCCCAAAAAGGGCAAACCAAATAAACTGACCATGATCAAGCTGCTAAAGTTTCAAGATAAAGTACATTGATTGCAAGCATGCAGGTGGCTACACAAGCTTAGTTTTAAAGGAAACCAAATCTTATCGTTCAACATTACTCCAGCAAAGTTTTTAAACAGAAAATAATTCTCAACTTTATTTAAACTACAAATGGAGTTAACCATGGTGTTGTTATCTGAGGGTTAAGGGGGGCGGGGGTGGTCAGCAAAGCCATCATTGTAGCGTATTTGCTGCTGCACTTTGCAAAAAAGAAGTCTACTTGTGAGGGGGCTTCATTTGCAGGAAGTCTGTTCGTTAACATGTTCCGCTATTTTATGGAAAAAAACACATTCTTACCGTTATATTTTCTTCCTTTTTTGTCGCTTTGTATTTTTTATTTCCATCTCATTATTATTTATGCCTTTGCATTTGATGGAGCGCAGTCAAGGGAACATATACAATCACATATATATTATAAAATTGGATTAAGATTATTCTAAAACTAGATTTAGGTCATGTTCACTGAGGGGCAGGGCCGCCGACTGTGGAAAAGCCTGGACTGCTATCAGTGAGTCAAGGGACCAGGGACTCCCAATCTGTAGGGCCCTACGCCTCTAGGAGGCACATCTGAGCGCACCCGCTGGCAGGTGCCTCCAGCAGGCATAACCATCGGCACCTGCTAGTAGGCTCCCTCTGCTGTGACATTTGACTGCCAATATAACAAAGATGTTCGCAATTATGCAACGCTACTATGCTAGAAGTAATAATGCTAATGATGTATAAGACCAATTTGTCTGACCCAGCTTTTATTCTTAGCCGTGATGCTGAATAAAGCACAACCATATGGTCAACGAGTAGACTTTTCAATACATTAGGAGAATTAGTTGTAACGGGTAATTTTGTAAAGTTTTATACTGGAATCCTACAGCATCTTTAATTTGGTCATGGCAGTCTTTCCAAACCATTTAATTTGAGTAAAGGGACAAGACAAGGTTGTCAATTGTCGCCTCTTTTATTTGTGCTAGTGCTTGCCCCGCTATCATCGATTAAAGGAAAATATTCGGGGAATAGTTATCAAATATTGGCTCTATTGGCGGACAATGTTACTATGTACTTGTTGACCATCCTTAAACTCTGGTTCTTTTATTCCAAAAATTAAGGCTTTTGCCACATTTTGTGGGTTCAAAATATGGTTATGGCTGCCAGGAAAGTCCACGGTTATTAGTATGGGAACATATCCTTTAGTAGAGGCTATGGGTAAAACAAAATATTTAGGCATAATTTTAACCACCGAAATTTTTCAACTATATGAGTTAAATATCAGACCAAAGATGATTAAGGAGCTGAAAGAATGGAATCGCTTTTAAAAAAAAAAATAGATTCTAAAATAAATTAGTCTTCTAAAAATAGCTAATGTACTTTGAATACTATCTTCACTACCTAAGAGGAAAGATCTAATTTTTTTTCCCCTCCTTAAAAACTTATACAACTAGTTTCTTTACATTACAGATGGATAGAGACGTGAAATACATTTTCTGAATCTGGAATATTTTAACGTAACATGTTGTAGCTAAATTATGAGATTTGGGGAGAAGTTTACATGGTAATAAGAATTAACCATAGCTTTTCCCATCCAGATAGGATACGTATCACCTTGCCAAACGAACCTCCTTCTTAAAAATATGAAAAATATGTTCTTCCAGGATCCCATAAAAGTTTGGAATAACAGAGGAGGATTGCTTAAAATAGCTACATTTCTAAATACTGTACCAGTTTGTGGAAATCCTGACATTTCCACAGGGTATAACCTCTGCACCTTTTTTAACAGGAAAGAGTTGGATTAGAACAAGTAAAAAGAACTCTTAGATTCTTTAAATAAGTGTCCACCAATCCCAAGACTTGAAGCAAGACTTCCAGTTACCCCAGTAGCATGTCTGCCTTTTTGCCAACCAGACCTTACATAAAACTATTTAAAAAATGGTAATCCAGATTTTTTTTGAACGCGGAATAATTTGGAGGAAAATATAGATTTTTGTAAAGCAAGCCAAATATTCAACAATTTTACATTTGTTTAAAGAAAGGTATGGAGATTGGATTATTGAACCAATGGCGACCAAATGGAGTTTAGACCTTCCAGCTGTTGATGGTACCGATCTTAAAGGCTTTAACAATGTTCAGAAAGTGGTCAAAGCTTCAAACTTCAGGACAATTTAGTTTTGCATTGTACATGGAGCATATGTAAATATAGTGCATTGTACATGGAGCATATGTAAATATAGTGCATTGTACATGGAGCATATGTAAATATAGTGCATTGTACATTGAACATATATCTCACTGAGAATGTATGTTGAAGCTTATCCTAACACAGACGAAAGTTGTCCTAAATGTTTGTGCAGAAATCCGGACCTTAAACACATGTTCTGCGGGGTCCAATGACGCAAAAGATCTGCTGACTTGCAATCCTGAACCGAATTACATGTATAGGAACTGTTTTGTTTGGTGCCGGAGAACTTGTACTTGAAATAAATATAGTCGGCCAGTATTAGATGTTACATTTTTAGCAAGTCGAAAACGTATGTTCAATTGTGTGGTAGTGAGAACCTGATTTATCCAAAAAAAGAGTAGAATAAACGAGTCATTATTTATTACAAGCAATTGCAAGCATACCAAAATGATACAATTTCACAGGCTTGGTCTGAACCTCAAAACACTCAACAGCTTGCATATATCGAAATCACTGGCTATATTACGCAATTGATATACAGCTAAACTAATGTAATGCCCATATAAGGAATATGATCACATATCCTGATAAGTGAAACCATTTCTGCTTTGTCACCTACGATTTCTACAAAAACAACTTTCTAATCTTGTGAGTGGCATGTGACCCTGACGTTTCTAACAGTAGTAACACTTGTCTTTGTTAACGCAAAATCCTCCCAATATTAATCAGTAAAACAATAGGTTTTTTTGTGTCAGTGAAAATAATAAATGCAGTGATTTGTTCCAAAACTGGATACTTTTTTTTACAAGAGGAAAAAATTAATTGAAAAAAATCAGGTTGTCCGTTGAGAAATACGATTATTACGACCTTATCAGATATAGGGTCCTATGCAGTAGGCAGCGATAAGCCACTTATCGCCACCTTATCGCCAAAAAAGCCCACTGCTATTCAGTAAGCTCTGATAAGTCGACGATAAGAGAGCTTTTCGGCAATTTATTTTGCCGGGGGAAAAAATTTGCCAAACGCGCCGATAAGTCATATATCAGCACTTATCGGCAGTTTTTCAAACTCGCTCAATTCTAGTAGCCCCGATCAGCTTATCGAGGCTGATCGCCGCTCTAGAATTGAGAATTTCTCTCCAAATCGCCCCGCCAGGAAAAGTTGGCAAGAAGGTGGTGAGAAGCTGCCGATACGAGACGGCACTTGGAAAAAAAATGCATTTTACCTGCATCGCATTGATGCCGGGGGTCTCGAGCTGATACACATTAATACCAGCACCGGAGACCCCGGCATGAATCAGATGCATGAAAAATGCATTTACAGGCAACTTCATTATCGTAGCGGCTAACTGTTAAGGTAATGAAGGGGTTAACCATCAGTGTCATGCTTATTGTGGGTAGCGGGCGTAGGTGAAGGTGGTATTTGGCCCTAGGTGTGTGTTTAGGCCTTGCAGGGGGGGCTTTCGTGTGGACTTAGCAGTATTAACCGCTAACGTAATGAAGTGGTTAACCCACCCCTGCTACCTACCCGATAGGCTTAAACACCCATTCTTGGGGCTACTACCCCCTTCACCCACCCCCGCTACCCACAATAAACAAAAATACACTCAACAGTCCTACTACCCACCTCCTAGGCCACCAATAACCATTACAATATTTAACAAACACCAATACACAACCCACCCACCTTCTGTGCCCCCACATAAAACCATAATTCATTTTTTTTATACACAGGATTGATACCAGAGGCCGGTGGCGGTCCCCGGATGGTCTCCGCGTGTCTGGGGGTCCTCGGCTGGTCCCCGCTGGCCTGCGGTACCATTCGTGTTGTAAAAAAAATAAAGATGGCCTCCATTTCAATAAATACACCTCCCCCCCTAACACATACAGTACAGTAATGTGCAAAATAACTATTATTCAGATATGGATTATAGATCATTTGCCCATTATTAAACAAAACATTAGGCAGTCAGCATAAAGTAAATAAAACCGTTCTACTTACCCCTGCCATTATGAAGGGCGTCCTCGTCGGCATACTGCAGGGCCATGTCCTCCGTTGCCAGAAAGAATACCTAAAAAATACAATCTAATGGCCCCATGCCCCTTAATCAACGTAATGGTTAATAACTGCTATAGTACTTAAGGGGTTAACCCACCCTCCCCCGCTACCCACCCAGGAGGCCTAAGCACCCACCCCAGACCCACTATACCCACTCTGTACCCATTGAGTGGCATAGTAGTACATCATACCCATATAATATATACCCAGGACATACTTGAAAACGAGAGGTAACGCTCAACGTATTACTTCCTGGTAAAATATTTTATAAATAAATAATATGGGCATGATAAGCTACTATAGCAGTCAATGATCACCCTAATACAAAAGCATGAATGTCCAAAATACACAATAATCAAACATATACAGCAAGAATCTAAATCCCCAAAATCTAAAATTAAAAGCACTAGCCAACCAATCAATTACCTAAATTAAACCACTAACCAATCAATTAAATAAATAAAACCACTATGCATTCAATAAAATCATTAAAACCACTAGGCAAGTAATTACATAAATCATACCACTAGCCAAACAATACATTTAATACATTACAGCAGTAAGCAACACAACAATTAATTAATACAAGCACTGGCAACACATAAATGAAAACCAGTAGCCAACAAAATACATCATTAAATAAACACGCTAACAAATCTGTCCCCAAAAAAATACACAAGCCATCACAATTCAAAACAGGTTAATCTAAACAATAAACAGAAATAGAGAATATAAGAGACAATAGAAGAAATGCATTTGGCCAAAAATGCATTGGCTGCCACTGTATTCATCTGCACCCTAAACAGGCACAGATTAATACATTAGTAGTCAAAGGGCAATGAAAAGCTTAAAAAAAATCCAAACAAAAAACCTGTAAAAATAAAAGTACATACATTCAATATTTATCTTACCTTTCGAAGCGTTGGCCCTCTGAATTTTGGGGAATCAGCATGCTCTCGTACGTGACTTCATGAAACTCAATCCAACGCCATCCACCGTGAAGATCCGGAACAAGTAACCAAATTCTTCAATCTGTAATCTTCTCTCATCTTCTTTCTTCATCTGTGATTATTACTTTATTTTCTTTATCTTCTGTGTTTATTTTATGTCTTCATCTGTTAATCCAATAACCCCATGTTAAATCCACGATGTTGACCCGTTGGCTTCTTGAGCTCAAATGAGACGTCCTGGCCTTAAATATGGCCTGTGACGTCAGATTTGGGCGGCAAATGGTTACCACGCCATCTGATTGGCTGTGAAAACCATGTGCCCTTTTTTTAAATTTTTTTGTTTGTTTATGCAACGTCATGTAAAGGGATTGAAGCCAGCCAATCAGAATGGCTGTGCTTCATTTCCCTTTAACATGACGTCACAAAATCCAACATGGCTCCTGTCACATGGTACTTCAGCCAATCAGATTGTGAGAACAATATCCCTAATCTGGTTGGTTGTAGTAGACCACGTGACTCCCTTTGGATGACGTCAGATCCTTTCCCGAGAATAACTGTCACATGGTCTACTACAACCAATCCGATTGGGGATATAGTTCTCATAATCTGGTTGGCTGAAGTACCATGTGACAGGAGCCATGTTGGATTTTGTGTTGTCATGTTAAAGGGAAATGAAGCACAACCATTCTGATTGGCTGGCATGACATCACCAAAAAAAAGGCACATTGTTTTCACAGCTGATCAGATGGTGTGGGAACCTTTTGCTGCCCAAATCTGACGTCACAGGCAATATTTAAGTCCGGGGCGTCTCATTTGAGCTCAAGAAGATGACGAGACAACATCATGGATTTAACATGGGGTTATTGGATTAACAGATGACGACAGAAGATAAAGACAGAAAATAAAGAAATAATCACAGATGAAGAAAGAAGACGAGAGAAGATTAAAGATTGAAGAATTTGGTTACCTGTTCTGGATCTTCACGGTGGATGGCGTTGGATTGAGTTTATCCATATTTGGATAATAGTTATTTTGCACATTACTGTACTGTAGGTACAGGTGTATTTATTGAATTGAAGGCCATCTTTATTTTTTATTTTTTAAACACGAATGGTACCGCAGGCCAGCGGGGACCACCCGAGGACCCCCGGATACCTGCGGGGACCCCTATGGGGCCCCTGGACACCCCCGCCGGCCTATGTTATCGTGTGTTAAAATAAATAATGGTTTTATGTGGGGGCATAGGGGGGGTTGTGTATTGGTGCTTACTATATAGTTTTAATATAAATTTTAATACTAATGTACATGAGCAGGGGGTCTCCGGAGCAGAACCGCGTTGATTTCAGCTCCAGGGACCCCCTGCTTCCCGAGATACAGGCCCGGTAATGGGGTGCCTGTATCTCCTATGCATGTAAATGTCCCAGTCACGTGACGCGGGAAATTTACATGCATAGGAGATACCTGCACCCTATAACGTGGCCTGTATCTCGGGAAGCAGGGGGTCCCCGGACCTGAAATCAATGCGGTTCTGCACCGGAGACCCCCTGCTCATGTACACTAGTAATAAAATTTAAAATAAAAATAATTTATTTCCGCCGAGATTTGTGCAGAGAGAGGCGGCTCTCTCTCTGCAGCAGAATCACCTCTCCCATTGAGCCCTTTTCAGAGGGTCAATCATCTCGTCGCCGGCTACTCGCCATTTTCGCAAATGTGTCTATCACCGGTACTCGGGGCTTTCTGCATACGGTGATAGCAACGCTGTCAAAAATGGAGATTTAAAATCCCTGGCGATTTTTTTTTCTATCGGACTTTAGTACATGAGGCCCACAGACTGGTTTCTACTTAAACAAATTAGCGAAGGTCCTAGTCTTCCTCTTGTTATCCCAAATTAAGTCCCTGAAAAGGTATTTTGAATTATACTTACCTCTACTGATCTGGAGATAAATATCTATCTTATTAGAATAAAGTTCTGGTGACGCAATTTATTTTTCTCTTTGTTTGTATTGATTGATTTGTTCTGTGTTATTGATTGATTTGTTCTGTGTTATTGATTGATTTGTTCTGTGTTATTGATTGATTTGTTCTGTGTTATTGATTAAATGTTGTGCTGGATCTTTTTCTTTTAATTTCTGTAATTTTGTTTGCTTCAAGCTTTTTGATAAATGAAAATCCAATTAAGCGTTAAAACAAAAATATATGAAAGAAAGCTGAGGATCCAGTTCTAGATCTGCGGTCCTACAGCAGCTGGTAAAAGGGGCAGACTGGGTGGGCCGAGCAGTTCTCATCTGCCTGTGAAGGGTTTAGTTGCAACTGCCTGAGCCAGTTTATAAGAAGCGCCTTCATGAGACTTCTGTTGGCCAATTGGTGCCCATTTTATCCTCCTGGGACAAGGCCAAAGGGAGTAGGAACAGTGTTAGACTGGGGAATTGAGGAGCCCCATATGTACCTAATAAATCATAAAGGGGACAATCCCACCATGCACTGGGAGGTACCATGGGGAAGCGGCGGGGGACACACACACGTGAGGTGTTGGGAAGGGGAAGCAGTGGCGGGGACACACACGAGGTGTTAGGAAGGGGAGGCGGCGGGACACACACGAGGTGTTAGGAAGGGGAGGCGGCGGGACACACACGAGGTGTTAGGAAGGGGAGGCGGCGGGACACACACGAGGTGTTAGGAAGGGGAAGTGGCGGGGAACACACGAGGTGTTGGGAAGGGGAAGTGGCGGGGAACACACGAGGTGTGTGGGAAGGGGAAGCGGCGGGACACACACGAAGTATTGTGAAGGGGAAATGGCGGGACACACACGAGGTGTTGGGAAGGGGAAGCGGCGGGGAACACACGAGTTGTTGGGAAGGGGAAGCGGCGGGGAACACACGAGGTGTTAGGAAGGGAAAGTGGCGGGGAACACACGAGGTGTTAGGAAGGGGAAGTGGCGGGGAACACACGAGGTGTTAGGAAGGGGAAGTGGCGGGGAACACACGAGGTTTTGGGAAGGGGAAGCGGCGGGGAACACACGAGTTGTTGGGAAGGGGAAGCGGCGGGGAACACACGAGGTGTTAGGAAGGGAAAGTGGCGGGAAACACACGAGGTGTTAGGAAGGGGAAGCGGCGGGATACACACGAGGTGTTAGGAAGGGGAAGTGGCGGGACATACACGAGGTGTTGGGAAGGGGAAGTGGCGGCGGGGAACACACGAGGTGTTGGGAAGGGGAAGCGGCGGCGGGGAACACACGAGGTGTTGGGAAGGCAAAACGGCGGGACACACACGAGGTGTTGAGAAGGGGAAGTGGCGGGGAACACACGAGGTGTTGGGAAGGGGAAGTGGCGGGGAACACACGATGTGTTGGGAAGGGGAAGTGGCGGGGAACACACGAGGTGTTAGGAAGGGGAAGTGGCGGGGAACACACGAGGTGTTAGGAAGGGGAAGTGGCGGTGGGGGACACACGAGGTGTTAGGAAGGGGAAGTGGTGGCGGGGGAAACATGAGGTGTTAGGAAGGGGGAAGTGGCGGGGGGGACACGAGGTGTTGGGAAGGGGAAGCAGTGTGGGACACACAAGGTATTAGGAAGGGGAGGCGGCAGAGGGACACACGAGTTGTTAGGAAGGGGTAGCGGCGGCGGGGGACACATGAGGTGTTGGAAAGGGGAAGCGGCAGGGGCCTCGCGAGGTCTTAGGAAGGGGAAGTGGCGGCGTGGGGCACACGAGGTGTTGGGAAGGGGAAGCAGTGTGGGACACACAAGGTATTAGGAAGGGGAGGCGGCAGGGGGACACGCGAGGTGTTTAGGAAGGGGAAGCGGCGTGGGACACAAGGTGTTAAGAAGGGGAAGTGGCGGCGTGGGACACACGAGTTGTTAGGAAGGGGTAGCGGCGGCGGGGGACACATGAGGTGTTGGAAAGGGGAAGCGGCAGGGGCCTCGCGAGGTCTTAGGAAGGGGAAGTGGCGGCGTGGGGCACACGAGGTGTTAGGAAGGGAAAGCGGCGGCGGGGGACACACGAGGTGTTGGGAAGGGGGAGCGGTGTGGGACACATGAGGTGTTAGGAAGGGGAAGTGGCGGTGGGGGACACACGAGGTGTTAGGAAGGGGAAGCGGCAGGGGGACACGCGAGGTGTTGGGAAGGGGAAGTGGCGGCGGAACAAACGAGGTGTTGGGAAGGGGAAGTGGCGGCGGGGGACACACGAGGTGTTAGGAAGGGGAAGCGGCAGGGGGACACGCGAGGTCTTAGGAAGGGGAAGTGGCGGCGTGGGGCACACGAGGTGTTAGGAAGGGAAAGCGGCGGCGGGGGACACACGAGGTGTTGGGAAGGGGGAGCGGTGTGGGACACATGAGGTGTTAGGAAGGGGAAGTGGCGGTGGGGGACACACGAGGTGTTAGGAAGGGGAAGCGGCAGGGGGACACGCGAGGTGTTGGGAAGGGGAAGTGGCGGCGGAACAAACGAGGTGTTGGGAAGGGGAAGTGGCGGCGGGGGACACACGAGGTGTTAGGAAGGGGAAGCGGCAGGGGGACACGCGAGGTGTTAGGAAGGGGAAGCGGCGTGGGACACACGAGGTGTTAGGAAGGGGAAGCGGCGGCGGGGGCCTCGCGAGGTTTTAGGAAGGGGAAGTGGCGGCGGGGGCCTCGCGATGTTTTAGGAAGGGGAAGCGGTGGGTGGCGGCGGGGGCCTCGCGATGTTTTAGGAAGTGGAAGCGGTGGGGGCCGCGCAAGGTTTTAGGAAGGGGAAGCAGGCGACGGCCTCGCGAGGTGTTAGGAAGGGGAAGCGGCGGCAGCGTGGGACACACGAGGTTTTTGGAAGGGAAAGAGACGGGGACACGCGAGGTGTTAGGAAGGGAAAGTGGCGGCGGGGGACACATGGTGTTAGGAAGGGGAAGCGGCGTGGGATACACAAGGTGTTAGGAAGGGGAAGTGGCGGCGGGGGACACGCGAGGTGTTGGGAAGGGGAAGCGGTGTGGGACATACGAGGTGTTAGGAAGGGGAAGTGGCGGCGGGACACACACGAGAGGTGTTAGGAAGGGGAAGTGGTGGGGGACACACAAGGTGTTGGGAAGGGGAAGCGGTGTGGGACACGAGGTGTTAGGAAGGGGAAGCGGCATGGGGACACGCGAGGTGTGGGGAAGAGGAAGTGGCGGCGGGACACACAAGGTGTTAGGAAGGGGAAGCGGCGGTGGGGGACACACGAGGTGTTGGGAAGGGGAAGCGGCGGGGGCCTCGCGAGGTGTTAGGAAGGGGAAGCGGCGGCGGGGGCCTCGCGAGGTTTTAGGAAGGGGAAGCGGCGGGAGCCGCGCAAGGTTTTAGGAAGGGGAAGCGGCGACGGCCTCGCGAGGTGGTAGGAAGGGGAAGCGGCGACGGCCTCGCGAGGTATTAGGAAGGGGAAGCGGCGGGGGGCGCGCAATGTTTTAGGAAGGGGAAGCGGCGACGGCCTCGCGAGGTGTTAGGAAGGGGAAGCAGCGGGGGCCTCGCGAGGTGTTGGGAAGGGGAAGTGGCGGCGGGGACACGCGAGGTGTTAGGAAGGGAAAGTGGTGGGGGACACTAGGTTTTGGAAAGGGGAAGTGGTGGCGTGGGACACACGAGGTGTTGGGAAGGGGAAGTGGCGGCGGGGACACGCGAGGTGTTAGGAAGGGAAAGTGGTGGGGGACACTAGGTTTTGGAAAGGGGAAGTGGTGGCGTGGGACACACAAGGTGTTAGGAAGGGGAAGTGGCGGGGGACACGAGGTGTTAGGAAGGGGAAGCGGCGGCCTCGCGACGTGTTAGGAAGGGGAAGCGGCGGCCTCGCGAGGTGTTAGGAAGGGGAAGCGGCGTCGGGGGCCTCGCGAGGTTTTAGGAAGGGGAAGTGGCGACGGCCTCGCGAGGTGTTAGGAAGGGGAAGCGGCGACGGCCTCGCGAGGTGTTAGGAAGGGGAAGCGGCGGCGGCGTGGGACACACGAGGTTTTTGGAAGGGGAAGCGGCGGGGGGCGCGCAAGGTTTTAGGAAGGGGAAGCGGCGACGGCCTCGCGAGGTGTTAGGAAGGGGAAGCGGCGGCGTGGGACATACCAGGTGTTAGGAAGGGGAAGTGGCGGTTGGGGGACACACGAGGTGTTGAGAAGGGGAAGTGGCGGCGGGGACACACGAGGTGTTGGGAAGGGGGAGCGGTGTGGGACACACGAGGTGTTAGGAAGGGGAAGTGGCGGCGGCGGCCTCGCGAGGTGTTAGGAAGGGGAAGCGGCGTCGGGGGCCTCGCGAGGTTTTAGGAAGGGGAAGCGGCGGCGGGGGCCTCGCGAGGTTTTAGGAAGGGGAAGCGGCAACGGCCTCGCGAGGTTTTAGGAAGGGGAAGCGGCGGCGGCCTCGCGAGGTGTTAGGAAGGGGAAGCGGCGGCGTGGGACATACGAGGTGTTAGGAAGGGGAAGTGGCGGTTGGGGGACACACGAGGTGTTGAGAAGAGGAAGTGGCGGCGGGACACACAAGGTGTTAGGAAGGGGAAGCGGCGGTGGGGGACACACGAGGTGTTGGGAAGGGGAAGCGGCGGGGGACACACGAGGTGTTGGGAAGGGGAAGTGGCGGCGGGGGACACGCGAGGTGTTGGGAAGGGGAAGTGGCGGCGGGGGACACGCGAGGTGTTGGGAAGGGGAAGTGGCGGCGGGGGACACACGAGGTGTTGGGAAGGGGAAGTGGTGGCGTGGGACACACGAGGTGTTGGGAAGGGGAAGTGGCGGCGGGGGACACGCGAGGTGTTGGGAAGGGGAAGTGGCGGCGGGGGACACACGAGGTGTTGGGAAGGGGAAGTGGCGGCGGGGGACACACGAGGTGTTGGGAAGGGGAAGCGGCGTGGGACACACAAGGTGTTTGGAAGGGGGAAACAGTAGGGACATGGTGTCGTGGAAGGGGAATAGTGGCATATTATGAGGGACTTTATAGATTACTACAGGGAATGTTGGTTGTTGTAAATGAGGGTACGTTTTACATTGCAAATATTAATTCCGAATTTCTGCTTGTCCAATGCTAACTATATATTTATTTTTGTACAGGTGGAAGTTATCCCTCTTACAGCTGTACAAATCGGATTGCTTAAAGGTGAGCGTCATCTCAATTTAACAAGGAAAAAAAAAAAAGGCCAGGGCTATCATGGCTAATGTTTTATGCCGTGATTACCTTAAAGAATATTTTTGGGTATGGTCGCACCTTTTACCCTTTGCAATGTATTGCGAGAAACTAGCACTGAAGCGGTAAAGTGTACGTCTTAAAGCAGCAGTCTAAGCTGCCGTTTTTGTTTTTTTTCCCCTTTAATATGTGCATCAATACAATCCACACAATAAGTAATAAGCTAAGTTGACGATCGATCCGTTCTCCTGTGATTGATCGGCGATGATTTGGCTCGGGGGTTCACTAAATGGCTGTCCATGCTGCAGAAGACCAAAGATGCCAAGTTCTGTGGGGAAGATCATGTGACCAGCCAGTCACTAGATACAGTTGGTGCAATGCTAGACCAGGCAAGGCTCAAAAAGGGGTGTGCCAGAACCTGTTTCAGAAGAGGAAGGGGATGTGACTTTGTAAATAGTTGGTATAGAAACAAAAAATGTTTGTTACATTATAATACATTAAAAATGTCATTTAGAGTTGTTTAAAAAAATGCTACAAATATTTTCTCATAGTACAGAACTGATTTATTAACAAAAACACACATGTAGGATATTGCTTGGACTGCAGCTTTAAAGGTGCAATCCCTGGTAGTTTGCAAAAAAAAAACATTTTTAAAACAATTTAAGCATAATTATCTTCCCTAGGCCTCTGATAGGTCGGGGGGAGTGCTTGTCAATCAATAGTTTACTCAATCCCTAGCACACCTGTCCATTAGGCCAATAAAGATAAGGGGGTTGGGGGGGGACACTGACATCAGGCAAAAGGGAGCAGCCAGAGGAGATCAAATCCCTCCAAAGTCTCATCTCAGTGTTTCCAAATGGACTTAAAAAGTGATTTAAAAATACCTTTGTGTCAGATATTTGTGAAAGGAAAAAAGACACTGACTCCAACGTTACTCCATCATGTGACTGATTCAGTATTGGTCTCGGATTGGACAGCACCTTTAAAAACTGTGTACCTTTGCTTTCATTAATCGTTAATTAAATCTTTGGGGGAGATTCACTAAGCTCCGTGTACTGACGCTGTGCTGTAACCCGGTTATACGCGGGATCGTTGTGCTGTAACCCCGTTACACGTGGGGTCGGTGTGCTGTAACCCGGTTATACGCGGGATCGCTGTGCTGTAACCCCGTTATACGCGGGATCGCTGTGCTGTAACCCCGTTATACGCGGGATCGCTGTGCTGTAACCCCGTTATACGCGGGATCGCTGTGCTGTAACCCCGTTATACGCGGGATCGCTGTGCTGTAACCCCCTTATACGCGGGATCGCTGTGCTGTAACCCCGTTATACGCGGGATCGCTGTGCTGTAACCCCGTTATACGCGGGATCGCTGTGCTGTAACCCCGTTATACGCGGGATCGCTGTGCTGTAACCCGGTTATACGCGGGATCGCTGTGCTGTAACCCCGTTATACGTGGGATCGCTGTGCTGTAACCCCGTTATACGCGGGATCGCTGTGCTGTAACCCCGTTATACGCGGGATCGCTGTGCTGTAACCCCGTTATACGCGGGATCGCTGTGCTGTAACCCGGTTATACGCGGGATCGCTGTGCTGTAACCCCGTTATACGTGGGATCGCTGTGCTGTAACCCCGTTATACGCGGGATCGCTGTGCTGTAACCCCGTTATACGCGGGATCGCTGTGCTGTAACCCCGTTATACGCGGGATCGCTGTGCTGTAACCCGGTTATACGCGGGATCGCTGTGCTGTAACCCCGTTATACGCGGGATCGCTGTGCTGTAACCCCGTTATACGCGGGATCGCTGTACTGTAACCCCGTTATACGCGGGATCGCTGTGCTGTAACCCCGTTATACGCGGGATCGCTGTGCTGTAACCCCGTTATACGCGGGATCGCTGTGCTGTAACCCCGTTATACGCGGGATCGCTGTGCTGTAACCCCGTTATACGCGGGATCGCTGTGCTGTAACCCCGTTATACGCGAGATCGCTGTGCTGTAACCCGGTTATACGCGGGATCGATGTGCTGTAACCCCGTTATACGCGGGATCGCTGTGCTGTAACCCCGTTATACGTGGAATCGCTGTTCTGTAACCCCGTTATACGTGGGATCGCTGTGCTGTAACCCCGTTATACGCGGGATCGCTGTGCTGTAACCCGGTTATACGCGGGATCGCTGTGCTGTAACCCCGTTATACGTGGGATCGCTGTGCTGTAACCCCGTTATACGCGGGATCGCTGTGCTGTAACCCCGTTATACGCGGGATCGCTGTGCTGTAACCCTGTTATACGCGGGATCGCTGTGCTGTAACCCGGTTATACGCGGGATCGCTGTGCTGTAACCCCGTTATACGCGGGATCGCTGTGCTGTAACCCCGTTATACGCGGGATCGCTGTACTGTAACCCCGTTATACGCGGGATCGCTGTGCTGTAACCCCGTTATACGCGGGATCGCTGTGCTGTAACCCCGTTATACGCGGGATCGCTGTGCTGTAACCCCGTTATACGCGGGATCGCTGTGCTGTAACCCCGTTATACGCGGGATCGCTGTGCTGTAACCCCGTTATTCGCGGGATCGCTGTGCTGTAACCCGGTTATACGCGGGATCGCTGTGCTGTAACCCCGTTATACGCGGGATCGCTGTGCTGTAACCCCGTTATACGTGGAATCGCTGTTCTGTAACCCCGTTATACGTGGGATCGCTGTGCTGTAACCCCGTTATACGCGGGATCGCTGTGCTGTAACCCGGTTATACGCGGGATCGCTGCGCTGTAACCCCGTTATACGCGGGATCGCTGAGCTGTAACCCCGTTATACACGGGATCGCTGCGCTGTAACCCCGTTATACGCGGGATCTCTGTGCTGTAACCCCGTTATACGCGGGATCGCTGTGCTGTAACCCCGTTATACGCGGGATCGCTGTGCTGTAACCCCGTTATACGCGGGATCGCTGTGCTGTAACCCCGTTATACGCGGGATCGCTGTGCTGTAACCCCGTTATACGCGGGATCGCTGTGCTGTAACCCCGTTATACGCGGGATCGCTGTGCTGTAACCCCGTTATACGCGGGATCGCTGTGCTGTAACCCTGTTATTCGCGGGATCGCTGTGCTGTAACCCGGTTATACGCGGGATCGCTGTGCTGTAACCCCGTTATACGCGGGATCGCTGTGCTGTAACCCCGTTATACGTGGAATCGCTGTTCTGTAACCCCGTTATACGTGGGATCGCTGTGCTGTAACCCCGTTATACGCGGGATCGCTGTGCTGTAACCCGGTTATACGCGGGATCGCTGCGCTGTAACCCCGTTATACGCGGGATCGCTGAGCTGTAACCCTGTTATACACGGGATCGCTGCGCTGTAACCCCGTTATACGCGGGATCTCTGTGCTGTAACCCCGTTATACGCGGGATCGCTGTGCTGTAACCCCGTTATACGCGGGATCGCTGTGCTGTAACCCCGTTATACGCGGGATCGCTGTGCTGTAACCCCGTTATACGCGGGATCGCTGTGCTGTAACCCCGTTATACGCGGGATCGCTGTGCTGTAACCCCGTTATACGCGGGATCGCTGTGCTGTAACCTTGTTATACGCGGGATCGCTGTGCTGTAACCTTGTTATACGCGGGATCGCTGTGCTGTAACCCCGTTATACGCGGGATCGCTGTGCTGTAACCTTGTTATACGCGGGATCGCTGTGCTGTAACCTTGTTATACGCGGGATCGCTGTGCTGTAACCCCGTTATACGCGGGATCGCTGTGCTGTAACCCCGTTATACGCGGGATCGCTGTGCTGTAATCCCGTTATACGCGGGATCGCTGTGCTGTAACCCCGTTACACGCGGGATCGCTGTGCTGTAACCCCGTTATACGCGGGATCGCTGTGCTGTAACCCCGTTATACGCGGGATCGCTGCGCTGTAACCCGGTTATACGCGGGATCGCTGTGCTGTAACCCCGTTATACGCGGGATCGCTGTGCTGTAATCCCGTTATACGCGGGATCGCTGTGCTGTAACCCCGTTACACGCGGGATCGCTGTGCTGTAACCCCGTTATACGCGGGATCGCTGTGCTGTAACCCCGTTATACGCGGGATCGCTGTGCTGTAACCCCGTTATACGCGGGATCGCTGTGCTGTAACCCCGTTATACGCGGGATCGCTGTGCTGTAACCCCGTTATACGCGGGATCGCTGTGCTGTAACCCCGTTATACGCGGGATCGCTGTGCTGTAACCCCGTTATACGTGGGATCGCTGTGCTGTAACCCCGTTATACGCGGGATCGCTGTGCTGTAACCCCGTTATATGCGGGATCGCTGTGCTGTAACCCGTTATACGCGGGATCGCTGTGCTGTAACCCCGTTATACGTGGGATCGCTGTGCTGTAACCCCGTTATACGCGGGATCGCTGTGCTGTAACCCCGTTATACGCGGGATCGCTGTGCTGTAACCCCGTTATACGCGGGATCGCTGTGCTGTAACCCCGTTATACGCGGGATCGCTGTGCTGTAACCCCGTTATACGCGGGATCGCTGTGCTGTAACTCCGTTATACGCGGGATCGCTGTGCTGTAACCCCGTTATACGCGGGATCGCTGTGCTGTAACCCCGTTATACGCGGGATCGCTGTGCTGTAACCCCGTTATCCGCGGGATCGCTGTGCTGTAACCCCGTTATCCGCGGGATCGCTGTGCTGTAACCCCGTTATACGCGGGATCGCTGTGCTGTAACCCCGTTATACGCGGGATCGCTGTGCTGTAACTCCGTTATACGCGGGATCGCTGTGCTGTAACCCCGTTATACGTGGGATCACTGTGCTGTAACCCCGTTATACGCGGGATCGCTGTGCTGTAACCCCGTTATACGCGGGATCGCTGTGCTGTAACCCCGTTATACGCGGGATCGCTGTGCTGTAACCCCGTTATACGCGGGATCGCTGTGCTGTAACCCCGTTATACGCGGGATCGCTGTGCTGTAACCCCGTTATACGCGGGATCGCTGTGCTGTAACCCCGTTATACGCGGGATCGCTGTGCTGTAACCCGGTTATACGCGGGATCGCTGTGCTGTAACCCCGTTATACGCGGGATCGCTGTGCTGTAACCCCGTTATACGCGGGATCGCTGTGCTGTAACCCGGTTATACGCGGGATCGCTGTGCTGTAACCCCGTTACACGCGGGATCGCTGTGCTGTAACCCCGTTACACGCGGCATTGCTGTGCTGTAACCCCCTTATACGCGGGATCGCTGTGCTGTAACCCCGTTATACGCGGGATCGCTGTGCTGTAACCCCGTTATACGCGGGATCGCTGTGCTGTAACCCCGTTATACGTGGGATCGCTGTGCTGTAACCCCGTTATACGTGGGATCGCTGCGCTGTAACCCCGTTATACGCGGCATCGCTGCGCTGTAACCCCGTTATACGCGGGATCGCTGTGCTGTAACCCCGTTATACGCGGGATCGCTGTGCTGTAACCCCGTTATACGCGAGATCGCTGTGCTGTAACCCCGTTATACGCGAGATCGCTGTGCTGTAACCCGGTTATACGCGGGATCGCTGTGCTGTAACCCCGTTATACGTGGGATCGCTGTGCTGTAACCCCGTTATACGCGGGATCGCTGTGCTGTAACCCCGTTATACGCGGGATCGCTGTGCTGTAACCCCGTTATACGCGGGATCGCTGTGCTGTAACCCGGTTATACGCGGGATCGCTGTGCTGTAACCCCGTTATACGTGGGATCGCTGTGCTGTAACCCCGTTATACGCGGGATCGCTGTGCTGTAACCCCGTTATACGCGGGATCGCTGTGCTGTAACCCTGTTATACGCGGGATCGCTGTGCTGTAACCCGGTTATACGCGGGATCGCTGTGCTGTAACCCCGTTATACGCGGGATCGCTGTGCTGTAACCCCGTTATACGCGGGATCGCTGTACTGTAACCCCGTTATACGCGGGATCGCTGTGCTGTAACCCCGTTATACGCGGGATCGCTGTGCTGTAACCCCGTTATACGCGGGATCGCTGTGCTGTAACCCCGTTATACGCGGGATCGCTGTGCTGTAACCCCGTTATACGCGGGATCGCTGTGCTGTAACCCGGTTATACGCGGGATCGCTGTGCTGTAACCCCGTTATACGCGGGATCGCTGTGCTGTAACCCCGTTATACGTGGAATCGCTGTTCTGTAACCCCGTTATATGTGGGATCGCTGTGCTGTAACCCCATTATACGCGGGATCGCTGTGCTGTAACCCGGTTATACGCGGGATCGCTGTGCTGTAACCCCGTTATACGTTGGATCGCTGTGCTGTAACCCCGTTATACGCGGGATCGCTGTGCTGTAACCCCGTTATACGCGGGATCGCTGTGCTGTAACCCTGTTATACGCGGGATCGCTGTGCTGTAACCCGGTTATACGCGGGATCGCTGTGCTGTAACCCCGTTATACGCGGGATCGCTGTGCTGTAACCCCGTTATACGCGGGATCGCTGTGCTGTAACCCCGTTATACGCGGGATCGCTGTGCTGTAACCCCGTTATACGCGGGATCGCTGTGCTGTAACCCCGTTATACGCGGGATCGCTGTGCTGTAACCCCGTTATACGCGGGATCGCTGTGCTGTAACCCCGTTATACGCGGGATCGCTGTGCTGTAACCCCGTTATACGCGGGATCGCTGTGCTGTAACCCCGTTATACGCGGGATCGCTGTGCTGTAACCCCGTTATACGCGGGATCGCTGTGCTGTAACCCCGTTATACGCGGGATCGCTGTGCTGTAACCCGGTTATACGCGGGATCGCTGTGCTGTAACCCCGTTATACGCGGGATCGCTGAGCTGTAACCCTGTTATACACGGGATCGCTGCGCTGTAACCCCGTTATACGCGGGATCGCTGTGCTGTAACCCTGTTATACGCGGGATCGCTGCGCTGTAACCCCGTTATACGCGGGATCTCTGTGCTGTAACCCCGTTATACGCGGGATCGCTGTGCTGTAACCCCGTTATACGCGGGATCTCTGTGCTGTAACCCCGTTATACGCGGGATCGCTGTGCTGTAACCCCGTTATACGCGGGATCGCTGTGCTGTAACCTTGTTATATGCGGGATCGCTGTGCTGTAACCCCGTTATACGTGGGATCGCTGTGCTGTAACCCCGTTATACGCGGGATCGCTGTGCTGTAACCCCGTTATACGCGGGATCGCTGTGCTGTAACCCGTTATACGCGGGATCGCTGTGCTGTAACCCCGTTATATGCGGGATCGCTGTGCTGTAACCCCGTTATACGCGGGATCGCTGTGCTGTAATCCCGTTATACGCGGGATCGCTGTGCTGTAACCCCGTTATACGCGGGATCGCTGTGCTGTAACCCCGTTATACGCGAGATCGCTGTGCTGTAACCCCGTTATACGCGGGATCGCTGTGCTGTAACCCCGTTATACGCGGGATCGCTGTGCTGTAACCCCGTTATACGCGGGATCGCTGTGCTGTAACCCCGTTATACGCGGGATCGCTGTGCTGTAACCCCGTTATACGCGGGATCGCTGTGCTGTAACCCCGTTATACGCGGGATCGCTGTGCTGTAACCCCGTTATACGCGGGATCGCTGTGCTGTAACCCCGTTATACGCGGGATCGCTGTGCTGTAACCCCGTTATACGTGGGATCGCTGTGCTGTAACCCCGTTATACGTGGGATCGCTGTGCTGTAACCCCGTTATACGCGAGATCGCTGTGCTGTAACCCCGTTATACGCGGGATCGCTGTGCTGTAACCCCGTTATACGCGGGATCGCTGTGCTGTAACCCCGTTATACGCGGGATCGCTGTGCTGTAACCCGGTTATACGCGGGATCGCTGTGCTGTAACCCCGTTATACGTGGGATCGCTGTGCTGTAACCCCGTTATACGCGGGATCGCTGTGCTGTAACCCCGTTATACGCGGGATCGCTGTGCTGTAACCCTGTTATACGCGGGATCGCTGTGCTGTAACCCGGTTATACGCGGGATCGCTGTGCTGTAACCCCGTTATACGCGGGATCGCTGTGCTGTAACCCCGTTATACGCGGGATCGCTGTACTGTAACCCCGTTATACGCGGGATCGCTGTGCTGTAACCCCGTTATACGCGGGATCGCTGTGCTGTAACCCCGTTATACGCGGGATCGCTGTGCTGTAACCCCGTTATACGCGGGATCGCTGTGCTGTAACCCCGTTATACGCGGGATCGCTGTGCTGTAACCCGGTTATACGCGGGATCGCTGTGCTGTAACCCCGTTATACGCGGGATCGCTGTGCTGTAACCCCGTTATACGTGGAATCGCTGTTCTGTAACCCCGTTATATGTGGGATCGCTGTGCTGTAACCCCATTATACGCGGGATCGCTGTGCTGTAACCCGGTTATACGCGGGATCGCTGTGCTGTAACCCCGTTATACGTGGGATCGCTGTGCTGTAACCCCGTTATACGCGGGATCGCTGTGCTGTAACCCCGTTATACGCGGGATCGCTGTGCTGTAACCCTGTTATACGCGGGATCGCTGTGCTGTAACCCGGTTATACGCGGGATCGCTGTGCTGTAACCCGGTTATACGCGGGATCGCTGTGCTGTAACCCCGTTATACGCGGGATCGCTGTGCTGTAACCCCGTTATACGCGGGATCGCTGTGCTGTAACCCCGTTATACGCGGGATCGCTGTGCTGTAACCCCGTTATACGCGGGATCGCTGTGCTGTAACCCCGTTATACGCGGGATCGCTGTGCTGTAACCCCGTTATACGCGGGATCGCTGTGCTGTAACCCCGTTATACGCGGGATCGCTGTGCTGTAACCCCGTTATACGCGGGATCGCTGTGCTGTAACCCCGTTATACGCGGGATCGCTGTGCTGTAACCCCGTTATACGCGGGATCGCTGTGCTGTAACCCGGTTATACGCGGGATCGCTGTGCTGTAACCCCGTTATACGCGGGATCGCTGAGCTGTAACCCTGTTATACACGGGATCGCTGCGCTGTAACCCCGTTATACGCGGGATCGCTGTGCTGTAACCCTGTTATACGCGGGATCGCTGCGCTGTAACCCCGTTATACGCGGGATCTCTGTGCTGTAACCCCGTTATACGCGGGATCGCTGTGCTGTAACCCCGTTATACGCGGGATCTCTGTGCTGTAACCCCGTTATACGCGGGATCGCTGTGCTGTAACCCCGTTATACGCGGGATCGCTGTGCTGTAACCTTGTTATATGCGGGATCGCTGTGCTGTAACCCCGTTATACGTGGGATCGCTGTGCTGTAACCCCGTTATACGCGGGATCGCTGTGCTGTAACCCCGTTATACGCGGGATCGCTGTGCTGTAACCCGTTATACGCGGGATCGCTGTGCTGTAACCCCGTTATATGCGGGATCGCTGTGCTGTAACCCCGTTATACGCGGGATCGCTGTGCTGTAATCCCGTTATACGCGGGATCGCTGTGCTGTAACCCCGTTATACGCGGGATCGCTGTGCTGTAACCCCGTTATACGCGAGATCGCTGTGCTGTAACCCCGTTATACGCGGGATCGCTGTGCTGTAACCCCGTTATACGCGGGATCGCTGTGCTGTAACCCCGTTATACGCGGGATCGCTGTGCTGTAACCCCGTTATACGCGGGATCGCTGTGCTGTAACCCCGTTATACGCGGGATCGCTGTGCTGTAACCCCGTTATACGCGGGATCGCTGTGCTGTAACCCCGTTATACGCGGGATCGCTGTGCTGTAACCCCGTTATACGCGGGATCGCTGTGCTGTAACCCCGTTATACGCGGGATCGCTGTGCTGTAACCCCGTTATACGTGGGATCGCTGTGCTGTAACCCCGTTATACGTGGGATCGCTGTGCTGTAACCCCGTTATACGCGGGATCGCTGTGCTGTAACCCCGTTATACGCGGGATCGCTGTGCTGTAACCCCGTTATACGCGGGATCGCTGTGCTGTAACCCCGTTATACGCGGGATCGCTGTGCTGTAACCCCGTTATACGCGGGATCGCTGTGCTGTAACTCCGTTATACGCGGGATCGCTGTGCTGTAACCCCGTTATACGCGGGATCGCTGTGCTGTAACCCCGTTATACGCGGGATCGCTGTGCTGTAACCCCGTTATACGCGGGATCGCTGTGCTGTAACCCCGTTATACGCGGGATCGCTGTGCTGTAACCCCGTTATACGCGGGATCGCTGTGCTGTAACCCCGTTATACGCGGGATCGCTGTGCTGTAACCCCGTTATACGCGGGATCGCTGTGCTGTAACCCCGTTATACGCGGGATCGCTGTGCTGTAACCCCGTTATACGCGGGATCGCTGTGCTGTAACCCCGTTATACGCGGGATCGCTGTGCTGTAACCCCGTTATACGCGGGATCGCTGTGCTGTAACCCCGTTATACGCGGGATCGCTGTGCTGTAACCCGGTTATACGCGGGATCGCTGTGCTGTAACCCCGTTACACGCGGGATCGCTGTGCTGTAACCCCGTTACACGCGGCATTGCTGTGCTGTAACCCCCTTATACGCGGGATCGCTGTGCTGTAACCCCGTTATACGCGGGATCGCTGTGCTGTAACCCCGTTATACGCGGAATCGCTGTGCTGTAACCCCGTTATACGTGGGATCGCTGTGCTGTAACCCCGTTATACGTGGGATCGCTGCGCTGTAACCCCGTTATACGCGGCATCGCTGCGCTGTAACCCCGTTATACGCGGGATCGCTGTGCTGTAACCCCGTTATACGCGGGATCGCTGTGCTGTAACCCCGTTATACGCGGGATCGCTGTGCTGTAACCCCGTTATACGCGGGATCGCTGTACTGTAACCCTGTTATACGCGAGATCGCTGTGCTGTAACCCCGTTATACGCGGGATCGCTGTGCTGTAACCCCGTTATACGCGGGATCGCTGTGCTGTAACCCCGTTATACGCGGGATCTCTGTGCTGTAACCCCGTTATACGCGGGATCTCTGTGCTGTAACCCCGTTATACGCGGGATCGCTGTGCTGTAACCCCGTTATACGCGGGATCGCTGTGCTGTAACCCCGTTATACGCGAGATCGCTGTGCTGTAACCCCGTTATACGCGGGATCTCTGTGCTGTAACCCCGTTATACGCGGGATCTCTGTGCTGTAACCCCGTTATACGCGGGATCGCTGTGCTGTAACCCCGTTATACGCGGGATCGCTGTGCTGTAATCCCGTTATACGCGGGATCGCTGTGCTGTAACCCCGTTATACGTGGGATCGCTGTGCTGTAACCCCGTTATACGCGGGATCGCTGTGCTGTGACCTTGTTATACGCGGGATCGCTGTGCTGTAACCCCGTTATACGCGGGATCGCTGTGCTGTGACCCCGTTATACGCGGGATCGCTGTGCTGTAACCCCGTTATACGCGGGATCGCTGTGCTATAACCCCGTTATACGTGCTGTAACCCCGTTATACGCGGGATCGCTGTGCTGTAACCCCGTTATACGTGGGATCGCTGTGCTGTGACCCCGTTACACGCGGGATCGCTGTGCTGTAACCCCGTTATACGTAGGATCGCTGTGCTGTAACCCCGTTATACACGGGATCACTGTGCTGTAACCCCGTTATACGCGGGATCGCTGTGCTGTAACCCCGTTATACGCGGGATCGCTGTGCTGTAACCCCGTTATACGCGGGATCGCTGTGCTGTAACCCCGTTATACGCGGGATCGCTGTGCTGTAACCCCGTTATACGTGGGATCGCTCTGCTGTAACCCCGTTATACGTGGGATCGCTGTGCTGTAACCCCGTTATACGCGGGATCGCTGTGCTGTAACCCCGTTATACGCGGGATCGCTGTGCTGTAACTCCGTTATACGCGGGATCGCTGTGCTGTAACCCCGTTATACGCGGGATCGCTGTGCTGTAACCCCGTTATACACGGGATCGCTGTGCTGTAACCCCGTTATACGCGGGATCGCTGTGCTGTAACCCTGTTATACGCGGGATCGCTGTGCTGTAACCCCGTTATACGCGGGATCGCTGTGCTGTAACCTCGTTATACGCGGGATCGCTGTGCTGTAACCCCGTTATACGCGGGATCGCTGTGCTGTAACCCCGTTATACGCGGGATCGCTGTGCTGTAACCCCGTTATACGCGGGATCGCTGTGCTGTAACCCCGTTATACGCGGGATCGCTGTGCTGTAACCCCGTTATACGCGGGATCGCTGTGCTGTAACCCCGTTATACGCGGGATCGCTGTGCTGTAACCCCGTTATACGTGGGATCGCTGTGCTGTAACCCCCTTATACGTGGGATCGCTGCGCTGTAACCCCGTTATACGCGGCATCGCTGTGCTGTAACCCCGTTATACGCGGGATCGCTGTGCTGTAACCCCGTTATACGCGGGATCGCTGTGCTGTAACCCCGTTATACGTGGGATCGCTGCGCTGTAACCCCGTTATACGCGGCATCGCTGTGCTGTAACCCCGTTATACGCGGGATCGCTGTGCTGTAACCCCGTTATACGCGGGATCGCTGTGCTGTAACCCCGTTATACGCGGGATCGCTGTGCTGTAACCCCGTTATACGCGGGATCGCTGTGCTGTAACCCCGTTATACGCGAGATCGCTGTGCTGTAACCCCGTTATACGCGGGATCTCTGTGCTGTAACCCCGTTATACGCGGGATCTCTGTGCTGTAACCCCGTTATACGCGGGATCGCTGTGCTGTAACCCCGTTATACGCGGGATCGCTGTGCTGTAACCCCGTTATACGCGAGATCGCTGTGCTGTAACCCCGTTATACGCGGGATCTCTGTGCTGTAACCCCGTTATACGCGGGATCTCTGTGCTGTAACCCCGTTATTCGCGGGATCGCTGTGCTGTAATCCCGTTATACGTGGGATCGCTGTGCTGTAACCCCGTTATACGTGGGATCGCTGTGCTGTAACCCCGTTATACGTGGGATCGCTGTGCTGTAACCCCGTTATACGCGGGATCGCTGTGCTGTAACCCCGTTATACGTGGGATCGCTGTGCTGTGACTCCGTTATACGTGGGATCGCTGTGCTGTAACCCCGTTATACGCGGGATCGCTGTGCTGTAACCCCGTTATACGCGGGATCGCTGTGCTGTAACCCCGTTATACGCGGGATCGCTGTGCTGTAACCCCGTTATACGCGGGATCGCTGTGCTGTAACCCCGTTATACGCGGGATCGCTGTGCTGTAACCCCGTTATACGCGGGATCGCTGTGCTGTAACCCCGTTATACGCGGGATCGCTGTGCTGTAACCCCGTTATACGTGGGATCGCTGTGCTGTAACCCCGTTATACGTGGGATCGCTGCGCTGTAACCCCATTATACGCGGCATCGCTGTGCTGTAACCCCGTTATACGCGGGATCGCTGTGCTGTAACCCCGTTATACGCGGGATCGCTGTGCTGTAACCCCGTTATACGCGGGATCGCTGTGCTGTAACCCCGTTATACGCGGGATCGCTGTGCTGTAACCCCGTTATACGCGAGATCGCTGTGCTGTAACCCCGTTATACGCGGGATCTCTGTGCTGTAACCCCGTTATACGCGGGATCTCTGTGCTGTAACCCCGTTATACGCGGGATCGCTGTGCTGTAACCCCGTTATACGCGGGATCGCTGTGCTGTAACCCCGTTATACGCGAGATCGCTGTGCTGTAACCCCGTTATACGCGGGATCTCTGTGCTGTAACCCCGTTATACGCGGGATCTCTGTGCTGTAACCTCGTTATACGCGGGATCGCTGTGCTGTAATCCCGTTATACGTGGGATCGCTGTGCTGTAACCCCGTTATACGTGGGATCGCTGTGCTGTAACCCCGTTATACGCGGGATCGCTGTGCTGTAACCCCGTTATACGTGGGATCGCTGTGCTGTGACTCCGTTATACGTGGGATCGCTGTGCTGTAACCCCGTTATACGTGGGATCGCTGTGCTGTAACCCCGTTATACGCGGGATCGCTGTGCTGTGACCCCGTTATACGCGGGATCGCTGTGCTGTAACCCCGTTATACGCGGGATCGCTGTGCTGTAACCCCGTTATACGTGCTGTAACCCCGTTATACGCGGGATCGCTGTGCTGTAACCCCGTTATACGTGGGATCGCTGTGCTGTGACCCCGTTACACGCGGGATCGCTGTGCTGTAACCCCGTTATACGTAGGATCGCTGTGCTGTAACCCCGTTATACGCGGGATCACTGTGCTGTAACCCCGTTATACGCGGGATCGCTGTGCTGTAACCCTGTTATACGCGGGATCGCTGTGCTGTAACCCCGTTATACGCGGGATCGCTGTGCTGTAACCCCGTTATACGCGGGATCGCTGTGCTGTAACCCCGTTATACGCGGGATCGCTGTGCTGTAACCCCGTTATACGCGGGATCTCTGTGCTGTAACCCCGTTATACGCGGGATCGCTGTGCTGTAACCCCGTTATACGCGGGATCGCTGTGCTGTAACCCCGTTATACGCGGGATCGCTGTGCTGTAACCCCGTTATATGTGGGATCGCTGTGCTGTAACCCCGTTATACGTGTGATCGCTGTGCTGTAACCCCGTTATACGCGGGATCGCTGTGCTGTAACCCCGTTATACGCGGGATCGCTGTGCTGTAACCCCGTTATACGCGGGATCGCTGTGCTGTGACCCCGTTATACGCGGGATCTCTGTGCTGTAACCCCGTTATACGTGCTGTAACCCCGTTATACGCGGGATCGCTGTGCTGTAACCCCGTTATACGTGGGATCGCTGTGCTGTGACCCCGTTACACGCGGGATCGCTGTGCTGTAACCCCGTTATACGTGGGATCGCTGTGCTGTAACCCCGTTATACGCGGGATCGCTGTGCTGTAACCCCGTTATACGCGGGATCGCTGTGCTGTATCCCCGTTATACGCGGGATCGCTGTGCTGTAACTTCGTTATACGCGGGATCGCTGTGCTGTAACCCCGTTATACGCGGGATCGCTGTGCTGTAACCCCGTTATACGCGGGATCTCTGTGCTGTAACCCCGTTATACGCGGGATCGCTGTGCTGTAACCCCGTTATACGCGGGATCGCTGTGCTGTAACCCCGTTATACGCGGGATCGCTGTGCTGTAACCCCGTTATACGTGGGATCGCTGTGCTGTAACCCCGTTATACGTGGGATCGCTGTGCTGTAACCCTGTTATACGCGGGATCGCTGTGCTGTAACCCCGTTATACGCGGGATCGCTGTGCTGTAACCCCGTTATACGTGGGATCGCTGTGCTGTAACCCCGTTATACGCGGGATCGCTGTGCTGTAACCCCGTTATACGCGGGATCGCTGTGCTGTAACCCCGTTATACGCGGGATCGCTGTGCTGTAACCCCGTTATACGCGGGATCGTTGTGCTGGAACCCCGTTATACGCGGGATCGTTGTGCTGTAACCCCGTTATACGCTTGATCGCTGTGCTGTAACCCCGTTATACGCTTGATCGCTGTGCTGTAACCCCATTATACGCGGGATCGTTGTGCTGTAACCCCGTTATACGCTTGATAGCTGTGCTGTAACCCCGTTATACGCGGGATCGCTGTGCTGTAACCCCGTTATACGCGGGATCGCTGTGCTGTAACCCCGTTATACGCGGGATCGCTGTGCTGTAACCCCGTTATACGCGGGATCGCTGTGCTGTAACCCCGTTATACGCGGGATCGCTGTGCTGTAATCCCGTTATACGTGGGATCGCTGTGCTGTAACCCCGTTATACGCGGGATCGCTGTGCTGTAACCCCATTATACGCGGGATCGCTGTGCTGTAACCCCGTTATACGCGGGATCGCTGTGCTGTAACCCCGTTACACGCGGGATCGTTGTGCTGTAACCCCGTTATACGTGGGATCGCTGTGCTGTAACCCAGTTATACGCGGGATCGCTGTGCTGTAACCCCGTTATACGCGGGATCGCTGTGCTGTAACCCCGTTATACGTGGGATCGCTGTGCTGTAACCCCGTTATACGTGGGATCGCTGTGCTGTAACCCCGTTATACGTGGGATCGCTGTGCTGTAACCCCGTTATACGTGGGATCGCTGTGCTGTAACCCCGTTATACGCGGGATCGCTGAGCTGTAATCCCGTTATACGCGGGATCGCTGTGCTGTAACCCCGTTATACGCGGGATCGCTGTGCTGTAACCCCGTTATACGTGGGATCGCTGTGCTGTAACCCCGTTATACGTGGGATCGCTGTGCTGTAACCCCGTTATACGCGGGATCGTTGTGCTGGAACCCCGTTATACGCGGGATCGTTGTGCTGTAACCCCGTTATACGGTTGATCGCTGTGCTGTAACCCCGTTATACGCTTGATCGCTGTGCTGTAACCCCATTATACGCGGGATCGTTGTGCTGTAACCCCGTTATACGCTTGATAGCTGTGCTGTAACCCCGTTATACGCGGGATCGCTGTGCTGTAACCCCGTTATACGCGGGATCGCTGTGCTGTAACCCCGTTATACGCGGGATCGCTGTGCTGTAACCCCGTTATACGCGGGATCGCTGTGCTGTAACCCCGTTATACGCGGGATCGCTGTGCTGTAATCCCGTTATACGTGGGATCGCTGTGCTGTAACCCCGTTATACGCGGGATCGCTGTGCTGTAACCCCATTATACGCGGGATCGCTGTGCTGTAACCCCGTTATACGCGGGATCGCTGTGCTGTAACCCCGTTACACGCGGGATCGTTGTGCTGTAACCCCGTTATACGTGGGATCGCTGTGCTGTAACCCAGTTATACGCGGGATCGCTGTGCTGTAACCCCGTTATACGCGGGATCGCTGTGCTGTAACCCCGTTATACGTGGGATCGCTGAGCTGTAATCCCGTTATACGCGGGATCGCTGTGCTGTAACCCCGTTACATGAGGGATCGCTGTGCTGTAACCCCGTTACATGAGGGATCGCTGTGCTGTAACCCCGTTATACGCGGGATCGCTGCGCTGTAACCCCGTTATACGCGGGATCGCTGTGCTGTAACCCCGTTATACGTGGGATCGCTGTGCTGTAACCCCGTTATACGCGGGATCGCTGTGCTGTAACCCCGTTATACGCGGGATCGCTGTGCTGTAACCCCGTTATACGCGGGATCGCTGTGCTGTAACCCCGTTATACGTGGGATCGCTGTGCTGTAACGCCGTTATACGCGGGATCGCTGTGCTGTAACCCCGTTATACGCGGGATCGCTGTGCTGTAACCCCGTTATACGCGGGATCGCTGTGCTGTAATCCCGTTATATGCGGGACCGCTGTGCTGTAACCCCGTTATACGCGGGATCGCTGTGCTGTAACCCCGTTATACGCGGGATCGCTGTGCTGTAACCACGTTATACGCGGGATCGCTGTGCTGTAACCCCGTTATACGCGGGATCGCTGTGCTGTAACCCCGTTATACGCGGGATCGCTGTGCTGTAACCCCGTTATACGCGGGATCGCTGTGCTGTAACCCCGTTATACGCGGGATCGCTGTGCTGTAACCCGGTTATACGCGGGATCGCTGTGCTGTAACCCCGTTACACGCGGGATCGCTGTGCTATAACCCCCTTATACGCGGGATCGCTGTGCTGTAACCCCGTTATACGCGGGATCGCTGTGCTGTAACCCCGTTATACGCGGGATCGCTGTGCTGTAACCCCGTTATACGCGGGATCGCTGTGCTGTAACCCCGTTATACGTGGGATCGCTGTGCTGTAACCCCGTTATACGTGGGATCGCTGCGCTGTAACCCCGTTATACGCGGCATCGCTGTGCTGTAACCCCGTTATACGCGGGATCGCTGTGCTGTAACCCCGTTATACGCGGGATCGCTGTGCTGTAACCCCGTTATACGCGGGATCGCTGTGCTGTAACCCCGTTATACGCGGGATCGCTGTGCTGTAACCCCGTTATACGCGGGATCGCTGTGCTGTAACCCCGTTATACGCGGGATCGCTGTGCTGTAACCCCGTTATACGCGAGATCGCTGTGCTGTAACCCCGTTATACGCGGGATCTCTGTGCTGTAACCCCGTTATACGCGGGATCTCTGTGCTTTAACCCCGTTATACGCGGGATCGCTGTGCTGTAACCCCGTTATACGCGGAATCGCTGTGCTGTAACCCCGTTATACGCGAGATCGCTGTGCTGTAACCCCGTTATTCGCGGGATCTCTGTGCTGTAACCCCGTTATACGCGGGATCTCTGTGCTGTAACCCCGTTATACGCGGGATCGCTGTGCTGTAATCCCGTTATACGTGGGATCGCTGTGCTGTAACCCCGTTATACGTGGGATCGCTGTGCTGTAACCCCGTTATACGCGGGATCGCTGTACTGTAACCCCGTTATACGTGGGATCGCTGTGCTGTGACTCCGTTATACGTGGGATCGCTGTGCTGTAACCCCGTTATACGTGGGATCGCTGTGCTGTAACCCCGTTATACGCGGGATCGCTGTGCTGTAACCCCGTTATACGCGGGATCGCTGTGCTGTGACCTTGTTATACGCGGGATCGCTGTGCTGTAACCCCGTTATACGCGGGATCGCTGTGCTGTGACCCCGTTATACGCGGGATCGCTGTGCTGTAACCCCGTTATACGCGGGATCGCTGTGCTGTAACCCCGTTATACGTGCTGTAACCCCGTTATACGCGGGATCGCTGTGCTGTAACCCTGTTATACGCGGGATCGCTGTGCTGTAACCCCGTTATACGCGGGATCGCTGTGCTGTAACCCCGTTATACGCGGGATCGCTGTGCTGTAACCCCGTTATACGCGGGATCGCTGTGCTGTAACCCCGTTATACGCGGGATCTCTGTGCTGTAACCCCGTTATACGCGGGATCGCTGTGCTGTAACCCCGTTATACGCGGGATCGCTGTGCTGTAACCCCGTTATACGCGGGATCGCTGTGCTGTAACCCCGTTATATGTGGGATCGCTGTGCTGTAACCCCGTTATACGTGGGATCGCTGTGCTGTAACCCCGTTATACGCGGGATCGCTGTGCTGTAACCCCGTTATACGCGGGATCGCTGTGCTGTAACCCCGTTATACGCGGGATCGCTGTGCTGTGACCCCGTTATACGCGGGATCGCTGTGCTGTAACCCCGTTATACGCGGGATCGCTGTGCTGTAACCCCGTTATACGTGCTGTAACCCCGTTATACGCGGGATCGCTGTGCTGTAACCCCGTTATACGTGGGATCGCTGTGCTGTAACCCCGTTATACGCGGGATCGCTGTGCTGTAACCCCGTTATACGTGGGATCGCTGTGCTGTGACCCCGTTACACGCGGGATCGCTGTGCTGTAACCCCGTTATACGTGGGATCGCTGTGCTGTAACCCCGTTATACGCGGGATCGCTGTGCTGTAACCCCGTTATACGCGGGATCGCTGTGCTGTAACCCCGTTATACGCGGGATCGCTGTGCTGTAACCTCGTTATACGCGGGATCGCTGTGCTGTAACCCCGTTATACGCGGGATCGCTGTGCTGTAACCCCGTTATACGCGGGATCTCTGTGCTGTAACCCCGTTATACGCGGGATCGCTGTGCTGTAACCCCGTTATACGCGGGATCGCTGTGCTGTAACCCCGTTATACGCGGGATCGCTGTGCTGTAACCCCGTTATACGTGGGATCGCTGTGCTGTAACCCCGTTATACGTGGGATCGCTGTGCTGTAACCCTGTTATACGCGGGATCGCTGTGCTGTAACCCCGTTATACGCGGGATCGCTGTGCTGTAACCCCGTTATACGTGGGATCGCTGTGCTGTAACCCCGTTATACGCGGGATCGCTGTGCTGTAACCCCGTTATACGCGGGATCGCTGTGCTGTAACCCCGTTATACGCGGGATCGCTGTGCTGTAACCCCGTTATACGCGGGATCGTTGTGCTGGAACCCCGTTATACGCGGGATCGTTGTGCTGTAACCCCGTTATACGCTTGATCGCTGTGCTGTAACCCCGTTATACGCTTGATCGCTGTGCTGTAACCCCATTATACGCGGGATCGTTGTGCTGTAACCCCGTTATACGCTTGATAGCTGTGCTGTAACCCCGTTATACGCGGGATCGCTGTGCTGTAACCCCGTTATACGCGGGATCGCTGTGCTGTAACCCCGTTATACGCGGGATCGCTGTGCTGTAACCCCGTTATACGCGGGATCGCTGTGCTGTAACCCCGTTATACGCGGGATCGCTGTGCTGTAATCCCGTTATACGTGGGATCGCTGTGCTGTAACCCCGTTATACGCGGGATCGCTGTGCTGTAACCCCATTATACGCGGGATCGCTGTGCTGTAACCCCGTTATACGCGGGATCGCTGTGCTGTAACCCCGTTACACGCGGGATCGTTGTGCTGTAACCCCGTTATACGTGGGATCGCTGTGCTGTAACCCAGTTATACGCGGGATCGCTGTGCTGTAACCCCGTTATACGCGGGATCGCTGTGCTGTAACCCCGTTATACGTGGGATCGCTGTGCTGTAACCCCGTTATACGTGGGATCGCTGTGCTGTAACCCCGTTATACGTGGGATCGCTGTGCTGTAACCCCGTTATACGTGGGATCGCTGTGCTGTAACCCCGTTATACGCGGGATCGCTGAGCTGTAATCCCGTTATACGCGGGATCGCTGTGCTGTAACCCCGTTATACGCGGGATCGCTGTGCTGTAACCCCGTTATACGTGGGATCGCTGTGCTGTAACCCCGTTATACGTGGGATCGCTGTGCTGTAACCCTGTTATACGCGGGATCGCTGTGCTGTAACCCCGTTATACGCGGGATCGCTGTGCTGTAACCCCGTTATACGTGGGATCGCTGTGCTGTAACCCCGTTATACGCGGGATCGCTGTGCTGTAACCCCGTTATACGCGGGATCGCTGTGCTGTAACCCCGTTATACGCGGGATCGCTGTGCTGTAACCCCGTTATACGCGGGATCGTTGTGCTGGAACCCCGTTATACGCGGGATCGTTGTGCTGTAACCCCGTTATACGCTTGATCGCTGTGCTGTAACCCCGTTATACGCTTGATCGCTGTGCTGTAACCCCATTATACGCGGGATCGTTGTGCTGTAACCCCGTTATACGCTTGATAGCTGTGCTGTAACCCCGTTATACGCGGGATCGCTGTGCTGTAACCCCGTTATACGCGGGATCGCTGTGCTGTAACCCCGTTATACGCGGGATCGCTGTGCTGTAACCCCGTTATACGCGGGATCGCTGTGCTGTAACCCCGTTATACGCGGGATCGCTGTGCTGTAATCCCGTTATACGTGGGATCGCTGTGCTGTAACCCCGTTATACGCGGGATCGCTGTGCTGTAACCCCGTTATACGCGGGATCGCTGTGCTGTAACCCCGTTATACGCGGGATCGCTGTGCTGTAACCCCGTTACACGCGGGATAGTTGTGCTGTAACCCCGTTATACGTGGGATCGCTGTGCTGTAACCCAGTTATACGCGGGATCGCTGTGCTGTAACCCCGTTATACGCGGGATCGCTGTGCTGTAACCCCGTTATACGTGGGATCGCTGAGCTGTAATCCCGTTATACGCGGGATCGCTGTGCTGTAACCCCGTTACATGAGGGATCGCTGTGCTGTAACCCCGTTACATGAGGGATCGCTGTGCTGTAACCCCGTTATACGCGGGATCGCTGCGCTGTAACCCCGTTATACGCGGGATCGCTGTGCTGTAACCCCGTTATACGTGGGATCGCTGTGCTGTAACCCCGTTATACGCGGGATCGCTGTGCTGTAACCCCGTTATACGCGGGATCGCTGTGCTGTAACCCCGTTATACGCGGGATCGCTGTGCTGTAACCCCGTTATACGTGGGATCGCTGTGCTGTAACGCCGTTATACGCGGGATCGCTGTGCTGTAACCCCGTTATACGCGGGATCGCTGTGCTGTAACCCCGTTATACGCGGGATCGCTGTGCTGTAATCCCGTTATATGCGGGACCGCTGTGCTGTAACCCCGTTATACGCGGGATCGCTGTGCTGTAACCCCGTTATACGCGGGATCGCTGTGCTGTAACCACGTTATACGCGGGATCGCTGTGCTGTAACCCCGTTATACGCGGGATCGCTGTGCTGTAACCCCGTTATACGCGGGATCGCTGTGCTGTAACCCCGTTATACGCGGGATCGCTGTGCTGTAACCCCGTTATACGCGGGATCGCTGTGCTGTAACCCGGTTATACGCGGGATCGCTGTGCTGTAACCCCGTTACACGCGGGATCGCTGTGCTATAACCCCCTTATACGCGGGATCGCTGTGCTGTAACCCCGTTATACGCGGGATCGCTGTGCTGTAACCCCGTTATACGCGGGATCGCTGTGCTGTAACCCCGTTATACGCGGGATCGCTGTGCTGTAACCCCGTTATACGTGGGATCGCTGTGCTGTAACCCCGTTATACGTGGGATCGCTGCGCTGTAACCCCGTTATACGCGGCATCGCTGTGCTGTAACCCCGTTATACGCGGGATCGCTGTGCTGTAACCCCGTTATACGCGGGATCGCTGTGCTGTAACCCCGTTATACGCGGGATCGCTGTGCTGTAACCCCGTTATACGCGGGATCGCTGTGCTGTAACCCCGTTATACGCGGGATCGCTGTGCTGTAACCCCGTTATACGCGGGATCGCTGTGCTGTAACCCCGTTATACGCGAGATCGCTGTGCTGTAACCCCGTTATACGCGGGATCTCTGTGCTGTAACCCCGTTATACGCGGGATCTCTGTGCTTTAACCCCGTTATACGCGGGATCGCTGTGCTGTAACCCCGTTATACGCGGAATCGCTGTGCTGTAACCCCGTTATACGCGAGATCGCTGTGCTGTAACCCCGTTATTCGCGGGATCTCTGTGCTGTAACCCCGTTATACGCGGGATCTCTGTGCTGTAACCCCGTTATACGCGGGATCGCTGTGCTGTAATCCCGTTATACGTGGGATCGCTGTGCTGTAACCCCGTTATACGTGGGATCGCTGTGCTGTAACCCCGTTATACGCGGGATCGCTGTGCTGTAACCCCGTTATACGTGGGATCGCTGTGCTGTGACTCCGTTATACGTGGGATCGCTGTGCTGTAACCCCGTTATACGTGGGATCGCTGTGCTGTAACCCCGTTATACGCGGGATCGCTGTGCTGTAACCCCGTTATACGCGGGATCGCTGTGCTGTGACCTTGTTATACGCGGGATCGCTGTGCTGTAACCCCGTTATACGCGGGATCGCTGTGCTGTGACCCCGTTATACGCGGGATCGCTGTGCTGTAACCCCGTTATACGCGGGATCGCTGTGCTGTAACCCCGTTATACGTGCTGTAACCCCGTTATACGCGGGATCGCTGTGCTGTAACCCCGTTATACGTGGGATCGCTGTGCTGTGACCCTGTTACATGCGGGATCGCTGTGCTGTAACCCCGTTATACGTAGGATCGCTGTGCTGTAACCCCGTTATACGCGGGATCACTGTGCTGTAACCCCGTTATACGCGGGATCGCTGTGCTGTAACCCCGTTATACGCGGGATCGCTGTGCTGTAACCCCGTTATACGCGGGATCGCTGTGCTGTAACCCCGTTATACGCGGGATCGCTGTGCTGTAACCCCGTTATACGCGGGATCGCTGTGCTGTAACCCCGTTATACGCGGGATCTCTGTGCTGTAACCCCGTTATACGCGGGATCGCTGTGCTGTAACCCCGTTATACGCGGGATCGCTGTGCTGTAACCCCGTTATACGCGGGATCGCTGTGCTGTAACCCCGTTATACGTGGGATCGCTGTGCTGTAACCCCGTTATACGTGGGATCGCTGTGCTGTAACCCCGTTATACGCGGGATCGCTGTGCTGTAACCCTGTTATACGCGGGATCGCTGTGCTGTAAACCCGTTATACGCGGGATCGCTGTGCTGTGACCCCGTTATACGCGGGATCTCTGTGCTGTAACCCCGTTATACGCGGGATCGCTGTGCTGTAACCCCGTTATACGTGCTGTAACCCCGTTATACGCGGGATCGCTGTGCTGTAACTCCGTTATACGTGGGATCGCTGTGCTGTGACCCCGTTACACGCGGGATCGCTGTGCTGTAACCCCGTTATACGTAGGATCGCTGTGCTGTAACCCCGTTATACGCGGGATCACTGTGCTGTAACCCCGTTATACGCGGGATCGCTGTGCTGTAACCCTGTTATACGCGGGATCGCTGTGCTGTAACCCCGTTATACGCGGGATCGCTGTGCTGTAACCCCGTTATACGCGGGATCGCTGTGCTGTAACCCCGTTATACGCGGGATCGCTGTGCTGTAACCCCGTTATACGCGGGATCTCTGTGCTGTAACCCCGTTATACGCGGGATCGCTGTGCTGTAACCCCGTTATACGCGGGATCGCTGTGCTGTAACCCCGTTATACGCGGGATCGCTGTGCTGTAACCCCGTTATACGCGGGATCGCTGTGCTGTAACCCCGTTATACGTGGGATCGCTGTGCTGTAACCCCGTTATACGTGGGATCGCTGTGCTGTAACCCCGTTATACGCGGGATCGCTGTGCTGTAACCCCGTTATACGTGGGATCGCTGTGCTGTAACCCCGTTATACGTGGGATCGCTGTGCTGTAACCCCGTTATACGCGGGATCGCTGTGCTGTAACCCCGTTATACGCGGGATCGCTGTGCTGTAACCCCGTTATACGTGGGATCGCTGTGCTGTAACCCCGTTATACGCGGGATCGCTGTGCTGTAACCCCGTTATACGCGGGATCGCTGTGCTGTAACCCCGTTATACGCGGGATCGCTGTGCTGTAACCCCGTTATACGTGGGATCGTTGTGCTGGAACCCCGTTATACGCGGGATCGTTGTGCTGTAACCCCGTTATACGCTTCATCGCTGTGCTGTAACCCCGTTATACGCTTGATCGCTGTGCTGTAACCCCATTATACGCGGGATCGTTGTGCTGTAACCCCGTTATACGCTTGATAGCTGTGCTGTAACCCCGTTATACGCGGGATCGCTGTGCTGTAACCCCGTTATACGCGGGATCGCTGTGCTGTAACCCCGTTATACGCGGGATCGCTGTGCTGTAACCCCGTTATACGCGGGATCGCTGTGCTGTAACCCCGTTATACGCGGGATCGCTGTGCTGTAATCCCGTTATACGTGGGATCGCTGTGCTGTAACCCCGTTATACGCGGGATCGCTGTGCTGTAACCCCATTATACGCGGGATCGCTGTGCTGTAACCCCGTTATTCGCGGGATCGCTGTGCTGTAACCCCGTTACACGCGGTATCGTTGTGCTGTAACCCCGTTATACGTGGGATCGCTGTGCTGTAACCCAGTTATACGCGGGATCGCTGTGCTGTAACCCCGTTATACGCGGGATCGCTGTGCTGTAACCCCGTTATACGTGGGATCGCTGTGCTGTAACCCCGTTATATGTGGGATCGCTGTGCTGTAACCCCGTTATACGTGGGATCGCTGTGCTGTAACCCCGTTATACGCGGGATCGCTGAGCTGTAATCCCGTTATACGCGGGATCGCTGTGCTGTAACCCCGTTACATGAGGGATCGCTGTGCTGTAACCCCGTTACATGAGGGATCGCTGTGCTGTAACCCCGTTATACGCGGGATCGCTGCGCTGTAACCCCGTTATACGCGGGATCGCTGTGCTGTAACCCCGTTATACGCGGGATCGCTGCGCTGTAACCCCGTTATACGTGGGATCGCTGTGCTGTAACCCCGTTATACGCGGGATCGCTGTGCTGTAACCCCGTTATACGCGGGATCGCTGTGCTGTAACCCCGTTATACGCGGGATCGCTGTGCTGTAACCCCGTTATACGCGGGATCGCTGTGCTGTAACGCCGTTATACGCGGGATCGCTGTGCTGTAACCCCGTTATACGCGGGATCGCTGTGCTGTAACCCCGTTATACGCGGGATCGCTGTGCTGTAACCCCGTTATACGCGGGATCGCTGTGCTGTAATCCCGTTATACGCGGGATCGCTGTGCTGTAACCCCGTTATACGCGGGATCGCTGTGCTGTAACCCCGTTATACGCGGGATCGCTGTGCTGTAACCCCGTTATTCTCGGAATCGCTGTGCTGTAACCCCGTTATACGCGGGATCGCTGTGCTGTAACCCCGTTATACGTGGGATCGCTGTGCTGTAACCCCGTTATACGCGTGATCGCTGTGTTGTAACCCCGTTATACGTGGGATCGCTGTGCTGTAACCCCGTTATACGCGGGATCGCTGTGCTGTAACCCCGTTATACGCGGGATCGCTGTGCTGTAACCCCGTTATACGTGGGATCGCTGTGCTGTAACCCCGTTATACGCGGGATCGCTGTGCTGTAACCCCTTTATACGTGGGATCGCTGTGCTGTAACCCCGTTATACGCGGGATCGCTGTGCTGTAACCCCGTTATACGCGGGATCGCTGAGCTGTAATCCCGTTATACGCGGGATCGCTGTGCTGTAACCCCGTTATACGCGGGATCGCTGTGCTGTAACCCCGTTATACGCGGGATCGCTGTGCTGTAACCCCGTTATACGCGGGATCGCTGTGCTGTAACCCCGTTATACGTGGGATCGCTGTGCTGTAACCCCGTTATACGCGGGATCGCTGTGCTGTAACCCCGTTATACGCGGGATCGCTGTGCTGTAACCCCGTTATACGCGGGATCGCTGTGCTGTAACCCCGTTATACGCGTGATCGCTGCGCTGTAACCCCGTTATACGCGGGATCGCTGTGCTGTAACCCCGTTATACGCGGGATCGCTGTGCTGTAACCCCGTTATACGCGGGATCGCTGTGCTGTAACCCCGTTATACGCGGGATCGCTGTGCTGTAACCTCGTTATACACGGGATCGCTGTGCTGTAACCCCGTTATACGCGTGATCGCTGTGCTGTAACCCCGTTATACGCGGGATCGCTGCGCTGTAACCCCGTTATACGCGGGATCGCTGTGCTGTAACCCCGTTATACGCGGGATCGCTGTGCTGTAACCCCGTTATACGCGGGATCGCTGTGCTGTAACCCCGTTATACGCGGGATCGCTGTGCTGTAACCTCGTTATACACGGGATCGCTGTGCTGTAACCCCGTTATACGCATGATCTCTGTGCTGTAACCCCGTTATACGCGGGATCGCTGTGCTGTAACCCCGTTATACGCGGGATCGCTGTGCTGTAACCCCGTTATACGCGGGATCGCTGTGCTGTAACCCCGTTATACGCGGGATCGCTGTGCTGTAACCCCGTTATACGCGGGATCGCTGTGCTGTAACCCCGTTATACGCGGGATCGCTGTGCTGTAACCCCGTTATACGCGGGATCGCTGTGCTGTAATCCCTTTATGGGAGCTTAGTAAATCCTGGAGCTCTGTGTTTATAGGGGCCAGTGAGATTTCAGACGCGTGCAAGCCCCTGAAGAAGAGGAGCCGCGCCTCCACTGACGTGGAACTTGCAAACTCTTCCTACCGAGACGCTTCGGACTCCGACTCCCGCGGCCTCAATGATGCGCAGGTGAGCTGCTCCCGCTCCTGAAAGTAATGAGCCTCAGGAATTTAGAGGGTGGTGCACCCCAATTACAGCAGCTATACATGTTTCATTTCTTGCTTTTTAAATGATTTTATTACAGGTTTGAAGCAGGGGGTCTCTGGAGCTGAACCCCATTAATGTCAGCGCCAGGGACCCCCTGCTTCCCGAGATACCTCCATAGATGGTGCCGCTATCTGGGGTTTATAGGTCCTGGTCACGCGGGCCAATAGGAAGCTGCACCGGATGACATCACAGCTTTCTATTGGCCCGTGTGACATTTATGCCGCCATTCTGTTAGGCTCACAGTTCCCTGGCTGCACAGATACTGCCCCCCTCCCCATGGAGGTGCGTATCTCTGGAAGCAGGTAGCCCCCGGAGCTGAAATTCAGCTGCTTCTAAGGCCTCCTTCTTCAATCCTGTAATAATAATAATAATAATAATAATAAAAATAGGAAATCTGTATTGCTGCTTTAATGTGAATCTGAATGTTTTCATGTAATATGACATCATAGCCCATTTTTAGCAAGCAGTGCTATTGCACACAATGCCTTCCAGCGCCAGAAGACACCCTATGCCATTGAAGTGAATGAGGCACTATGGTGGTTATTGAATAACGCCGCTTGGTAGATAGGTGGGTAGTAGATATCATGTTAAATCCTCCCAAGTAATGGACTGCATGGTTCCCCTGTGTGCTGCCATGTTCCGTGCTCTGCGTCTCCGCTGTCACTCTGTGATGTCATGTCTCTGTGATGTCATGTCTCTGTGATGTCATGTCTCTGTGATGTCATGTCTCTGTGATGTCATGTCTCTGTGACAGGGGGCGATAGCAGGATGGGGGTCTTTGAAAAGAGTGGGATTTTGCCGTTTGTTTTTTTTAGCAGCGGTGTTTCCCCAGTGTTAGAAGTATCTGCTGCCTAATCATTTGAAATGCATTGTATCTTACTGTCCTTAATGGACATGGGAATTGATCTCCATGTCTGGAACGCCTGAAATGTCCGGTACCCTAAATGGCGTCTCCTGAGAGCGGCTTACATGGACGCTTCCTGTGCTCGCTCTCTCTCTTTTGTGTTATGTTGTTAAAATACTTGGGATGTAGCCTGCAAGTAAAGAAAATGTACATGCACCAAATAATAAAAGCTTTGTGCTGCAGTCTAGACGTAAAGAGAGAAAACAGATGGGAGACTTGGAGGGTAGAGGGGGGGATATGAAACGTTTAAATACATTATGGGTTTTAAAAGTACGGGAGAGAAGTATATTTTAGGGAGACAAACTGGAGAGAGGCAGATACAGAAGATTGCAGGTTCGGGGAGAAGTGAGGAAGTACTTCATGGAGAGGGTGGTGGATGTGCGGAATCGCCTCCCAACAGAGGTGGTAGGTACTATAACAGTAGGGGAATATAAAAAAACTGCTTGGGATAGACCCAAAGCCACCTTGATGAAGCGCTCCGGCGTGAAACGCGTAGGTGCGTTTTCACCTGCAGCTATCCATGTGAGTGAATGAATAAATATATATTTTATGGTAGTTAGCCCTTGATCCTGACATGTTTCCTGCTGCTCGGGTTGTGCTCCGTTTGTCACTCAGATGCTACAGGGATAGACCCCAGGCTGCCCTACATGTGAAAAAAAGCCACAGTCAGCTAGGGTCTGAGGTTACACAACATATAGGAGACCAGGCACAGGACGGGAGGCAGCCTCGGGCCTGCTCTCAAGTTCCGGGGGGTCTATCACTTTCTCCATTTTTGGAAAGGATGGGTCAATATTGCTTTCTAAGCTTGAAATCAAATGCAGCCACAATACCGGACTAAAAGGAGCCTCTGTAATTCTGTGTCCTGTCTATGTATCCTACTGTTTGCCTCTGCTACAACATCCTGCGTACAAAGGCTGCTGTCCGCTCCATGTGACCTTGGGCAAGTCACTTTACCTCCCTGTGGACCTCAAACATGAACCATGAACATTAGTGTACACGTTTTACAGGGCAGGTACTCCTTATGCCTGCAAAATTCCAAGTACAGTGCTGCGAACACTGTCGGGGCTACAGGAAAAAAATATTGTTGTGATTGGGCCTCGCAGCTGGGCAGTCCCAGCTTGCCCCTGTGTTTTCGGCTCTGTACACTGTTGCGTGCATGGTGTGCACTGCGCAAAGAAATGACTGCCCTGCTTGTGCCCTGGCTGTTCCACACAGATCAGCTTCGAGAAGCAGTCAGACAGTCCTTCAGCGGCGGCTGACGCAGATGCCTCCGACGTTCAGTCTGTGGATTCCAGCGTGTCCCGGAGATCCAGCAAGAGAGATACAGTGTGTCAGGTAAGGCCGGCTCCATCCTGAGGAAGGTACTGCTGAGACGTGTGTAGAGAGGAAGGCTGGAGCTGTGCTTAGGAGGAACAGATTATTGGTAATGACTCCTGCCAAAAAAAAACAGCATTCAAAATCATTAGGCAAGATACTGTAGGGCGGAGCACTTTCACAGTATTGTGTAGTCTGCGTGATGTGTCGTTGAGCTTTGTGAGGTTAGAGATTTCAAAACCTACAATGTATTACACATGATCTGCTATGAAACGAGCATTACAAATGGTAGAGATGTTCGTGCCTGAGTGCTTTCACTTTGCCGTGACTGGGGTTTGAGATGCAGATAATCGAATTGTGAGCATCATATGTAGCTTTGTCCCTTATCAGGGATTTCCCTGAAGCTGTTACCAGCCTGGTTAAGCCATGCCACTTATTGCATGAGACACCCGCCTTTCTGGCTAGAGAGGGAATGGAGGAAGTGCAGGGATAGCTACTGTCCTTTACACTCAAAATGAATTTCCATGCATTGTTTTGTTTTTTGGGCAGATCTGCGAGAGTTTTGGGGAGTCGCTGGTATCGTGTGACGGGGAATGCTCCCGCCTCTTCCATCTTGAGTGTTTGGGAATGGATACCCTGCCAGATGGGAAATTCGTTTGCATGGAGTGTAAAACAGGTGTGTGGTTCTTCAAGAGCTTCGCTTTGGCATTAGTAATGCCCTCATCTCTCACCCTCTCCTGCCTTGACTACCTTCATCTTCTACTGACTAGTCTCCTTGTCCAGCAAATGTTATCACTTACAATATATACAGGAAGCTGCAGCTCAGAGCAGCTCACTCTTTCAATTAATAGCCCCTGCTCATCTCCTCAAACCTCTCTCCTGGCTTCCTGTTATATCCAACTCCAAAGTCCCCCCCTCCTCATTGCCCACATTGTGCAGTCCTCTGTCCTATCCTATATCTCCGGTTTGATTCCTGCATCTACCCCTGTGCTTTGCCAGTCAGGGCTGTCTCTCGTATACCTCTCCTTATATCTGCGCTCTGCTCAGGGCTGTCTCTCGTATACCTCTCCTTATATCTGCGCTCTGCTCAGGGCTGTCTCTCGTATACCTCTCCTTATATCTGCGCTCTGCTCAGGGCTGTCTCTCGTATACCTCTCCTTATATCTGCGCTCTGCTCAGGGCTCTCTCATATATCTCTCCTTATATCTGCGCTCTGCTCATTGCTGTCTCTCGTATACCTCTCCTTATATCTGCGCTCTGCTCAGGGCTGTCTCTCGTATACCTCTCCTTATATCTGCGCTCTGCTCAGGGCTGTCTCTCGTATATCTCTCCTTATATCTGCGCTCTGCTCAGGGCTGTCTCTCGTATACCTCTCCTTATATCTGCGCTCTGCTCAGGGCTGTCTCTCGTATAGCTCTCCTTATATCTGCGCTCTGCTCAGGGCTGTCTCTCGTATACCTCTCCTTATATCTGCGCTCTGCTCAGAGCTGTCTCTCGTATACCTCTCCTTATATCTGCGCTCTGCTCAGGGCTGTCTCTCGTATACCTCTCCTTATATCTGCGCTCTGCTCAGAGCTGTCTCTCGTATACCTCTCCTTATATCTGCGCTCTGCTCAGGGCTGTCTCTCGTATACCTCTCCTTATATCTGCGCTCTGCTCAGGGCTGTCTCTCGTATACCTCTCCTTATATCTGCGCTCTGCTCAGGGCTGTCTCTCGTATACCTCTCCTTATATCTGCGCTCTGCTCAGGGCTGTCTCTCGTATACCTCTCCTTATATCTGCGCTCTGCCCAGGGCTGTCTCATATCGGTCTCTCCTTATATCTTGTCACGGGAGACCAGGTTTATCAATACATTTATACCAGGATCATATGATTGAGCAAAACAAGGAGGTAAAAAAAATATAATTTATTTCAGGAAAAGACAAACACACAATGTAACACAATTTACAATAAGAATACACTTACTTTGGAAATCTGGGGTAATACAAACTGCGTTTCCTAGTTGTAGGGGCTTATGACTAAGCTTACCCTAGTAACAGTTGCAAAACAAACAGCAAAATAATCCAGGCAGCTTTTCCTTCAAGTAGCCTCTTCCTGCTGGAGACTGGTAACTGGACAGTTAGCCTCTGAGACTCTTATATGACTTACTCAGAGCTTGGAACACACATTGAATCACACCTCTGGGATGGTGACTAGCTGTCTTACACACTTTGGGGCAGGCAGTCCTGCAGCTTGTCCACCAACCCCTGGCGTGGGAATTTAATCGCTGACCAATTACACACTTTGCCAGGTTTGTGAAAGCTGGAACCTATGGCTTCAGAAAAGTAAGAGGGCATGTGCGCAGATCGCCATCTTGCTCACTTACTATTCTAAGCCCCCCGCAGGCTCAATGCCTGAAAGTCTGGGGCAGGTGACAACTGGCCAGGATAGCTTGCATTCATCCCAGGATGCTAGCACATAACTTGGCTATCCTGCCCATCTGGCTGCTCACACCTATGGCACAAGTGTTACTTTGATGTATGGGTCTTCCAGGAGACAACCTGGCACCAAAACCTGGGGTGGCCAGGAGTTCTCCTTTGATCCTGAGATGAAAAGACCCTGCCTTATGTTACATGTATAAAGTAAAACATATTTTCTTAAATCACTGCTGCTTAATAAAATATACTTCTATACACGCTTCTGTAAAAGTATGTTACAGCCTTTTGGTGTATTGAGATAGAGTGTAAGCTAACCTGCTTCCTTTACACTAGCCTGTATCCCTTACACACTGCAAGGCAACACATGCGCAATACACGGGTCCAAGAGCTAACACTCTAAGACCCCAAAACAGGGGCAATCAAGTGGGCTTAACCTTTATTAGTGAGCCTGGTTACCCCCTCACCGTCACATATCTGCGCTCTGCTCATGGCTGGCTCATATCTGTCTCTCCTTATATCTGCACCCTGCTCATGGCTGGCTCATATCTGTCTCTCCTTATATCTGCACCCTGCTCATGGCTGGCTCATATCTGTCTCTCCTTATATGTGCCCAGCTCAGGGCTGTCTCATATCTGTCTCTCCTTATATGTGCCCTGCTCAGGGCTGTCTCGTATCTGTCTCTCCTTATATCTGTGCCCTGCTCAGGACTGTCTCTTACACACATACCTAGGGATGTGACAATGTATTGGTGATTGTAGCCTGATGCAATGTGTGCGCATTGTTTAGAAAATGCCAGCGAGGCGCCTTACAGGGTGTGTGAGCAGGCACGCCACCAGCGTCTCCCGGGAACAACAGGATTCTAGGCCCCCCGTCTGACTGGAGTGGGGAGTGTGGCGCCGGAGTTGTTGAGCGGGTGGGGGGGTGTAGGACCGTCAGAGGGAAGCCAGGTGTTGATCTCAGCGGTTGGCCCAGTTTTCCTACTTCACTAGGCTTGTGCTGCTGTCCCAGCTAACCCCGGTCACACCGTGTTTCTGAGCACTGCAGGACACACTATCCCGTCTGCCCTGTGTATTTGGACAGGTATCCACACCTGCTTCTCCTGCAAGATCCCCAGCACCAGCGTGAAGCGCTGCTCCGTCTCGGCGTGCAGCAAGTTCTACCACGAGACGTGCGCCCGCCAGTACTCTGCCACGGTCCTCGATTCAAGGGGCTTCCGCTGCCCACACCACTGCTGCAGCTCCTGCACCGCAGACAAGGACCTGTACAGAGCGTGCAAAGGTGAGCAGAGCGAGGCAGCAGAAGGTCAGTACAATAAGGCACCCAGGAGTTGGTTTATCATAAGGTAGTCACTGGCAGGGCAATAAGGCATACATTGGAGGCTCTGTTCTATAAATTGAGACACCGACCGTAGAGAAGTCCTATTGTATAAATGGGAGATACGATGGAAATTCCGTTCTATAGACTTGTGTATATATTGCAGGCTAAGGGATAATGGGGAACGGCAGGGCTGCCGACCTGTCGGAGACATGCGAATGTGCTCACAAGTGGTATTTATATTTACTGTACGGTGGGGGCTTTTTGTCACTTTACACACACAAACTGCTTTACTGTCTATTTGCAAAGCCAGCAAACAGTTTCAGACTGATGAGACCCAAAATGCAGAAACAGCTGCCTGTGAGTAGGTTTACTGGCACTGCACTTCTTTAACCTGGCTGTGCTAAAAAGCTGTGTAATGCGGCACGTATAAGCTGATAGGGGA